>NC_081538.1:28773092-29073092 GCF_030273125.1 Centropristis striata | reverse complement strand
ACAAGGATCACGCCGCGTTGAGCTACTTTCTGCCTTTGTGAAAGCGAGGCGTTCCTCCTCTATCCTTGTCCTCCCCACTCTCCCTTTCCCTTCAAACATATGCCATGAAAGAGTTACACAATGCTCAGCTTCAGTAAACCTGCTCTGTGCTTCTCAACAGCCAAACAGCAATTCCTCCAATGACCCCTTAAGCGCCAAAGATTACCTTATGAAATGAGAAACGGCGATTATGGCTATATTTACAACTTACTTAGCCCTTACTAGAATCAGCATCCCAAAAGAGAAATATGAGAAATATAGATTTATTGCCTTCTTAGGTAGCCGAGGCAGGATCATCTGTGATTATACCTTATATTCCTATTTTCAGACAGGGATATCGTGGAAAATGTGTTTTTTTTTGCTTTAGTAAAGGAAGAAGAAGTTCAGCTGTAGTTTAAGACCAAATTTACTTGCAATGTCCCACAAGGAGGTGTCTCAATTTTTTTTGTGTGTGCATGTGGAGTTAAAAAGCAATGAGGGGGGTGAAGAAGTGAGCTCTCCACAGCTTAGCACAACTCTTCAGACACAGAAGCAAGAAGCAAACACTCCTATTTCTGAGAGTCTGGGCATTGATGTGGGATTGTGATGTGTAACTGCGTAGCTGATGCATAACAGAGCGTAGAGGAAAATAGCAAAACGGAGTGAAGATTGAGGAAGAAATCAAGAAATAGAGATGTGTGTATTTATACTGTATCTCGGCTCTGCACATTGGAGTGTGTTTGTGAGTGTGATTTCTCTCATGTATCGCTCGCACTAAGAAGAGCTGGCTGATGATAAACAGGATTAGCGGATTATTAGAGGGGGCTGAGGTGTGTGTACGAGTGTGTAACAGGAGAGTGTGACAGAGGCGTGTGTGTCTATGTGTCTCTGTGTGTTTGTAGCACATGTTTGCTTATTTTTTCTCCGTTTCCCCGGTCACACCCACACTCAACTTCTCTCAGTATCAATGCATTTGAAAATCCTCAAAATAGCCGTACAATCAACGCTTGACCTGTTTCTGCAGCAATCCCACACATCTAGTCATGCTGCTTTCAGCCCGGCTGTTTCATGTTATAGTATCTGTGTCACCAACTCACCGCTTTAGGGGAGGAATCCCGCCGCAGACGCACTCAAAGCGCCATGAAAGAGAAAATGAAGTCATTAGCCAGACCTCCCCTTCCCGCTCTCCTTTACTTTTATACGGCACAAAGTCACCGTCGATGTGTAGGCGGCGGAGAGACTACAGCCGAATTTGCATGAAGTTAACAGAAAGGGGAAAGAAGAAAGAGCAAGGATCTATTCATTACCAGGTAATGGAGGGTGATGAAAGGCAAAGTGTGAAATAGCAGATAGAGATTTGACCGTGCATATTTAAAGGAAGAAAGAGAAGGCCAGAGGGAGCCAGGCAGCCATCACAGCCAGCCTGATGATAGGTGGGCCTGTAATCAAAACGCTATCTGTTCAACTAAATGGTCCGACCCTGTAACGTTGTAAGAACCTTTAACAGGCGGGGAAATGTGGGTGAATGAGTAACACATACTTTCAACTTCCAACCACCACTGTTAGAGTACTTGTGAACAAGATAATGGTGTCAATGTCTAAAAATAACCAACTATGACTACACAGGGCTGCTTATAGGCCTTAAACAAGGCTTCAACCAATGCTACCAGCCCCATGAGGCTGTAATGTTCATTGTCCTTGTGGTTTTATTCCTCCACCAACCAGTCAAGTTACAGTTTACATTCATATCTATCCAGACTCATATATGTGTCCATGAAAGTAGACAATGCTTCAAATATGGTTGTTGCTGCAAAGAAGCCTCACATTCTTGTAGCTTTACATTCATCTTCAACTTGGTGGGCATCCAAGATTAATGTCACCAACTCACTATCTGACCAGGTGTTAAATATGGTCACAATCTCCACTTCTCTTCCAAGTTGTTTTTTTTTGCAGAATATTATAATATCACAGTGATGTTGACCTTTGACCTTTTAGATATAAAATGTTATCACTTCATCATCTTGTCCTATTAGACAGTTGTGCTAAATTTTGTCATATTTAGCATACAAATTTGCTTGAGTTATGGCCAAAACCATGTTTTCTGAGGTCCCCGAAGTCTAATCAGGTCATCCAAGGTTCAAGGTTTTTATTTGCCATTTGTGAACAGACCAAAGTCCAAACATATAGGGATTTTTGTCTCTTGTGGTCAACAAAGAAACTTAAATAAGGAGAATAAACATAAAATATATAAAAATATACAAGGGTATCAGCTCAAAATATGGATATTATACACACAACATTATGGAATAAGGCAGTCTAATAAGAAAAATATAAATATATAACATATGGATGCACTGTATGCAGAAGGTTTGCTATGTGCAGACTCAGAGTAATACATATATATTAATAAATACAAAAAAGTCATTTTTGAGATGTTGCATTCACAAGAATAGCACTTATGGATATACAGACAAAAAACCCAAAAAAACAGAAAATCCAAAACTGAATTTTCCATTTGAATCCTTTGACTTTTCTTTTCACCTCTACTGTTACACTCAAAATGATGAGTCAGCATTGATTAATTGTTCTTTAACCCACGTGGGGCAAAGATGAGATATGCACTAGGCTTACTTCATGAACCACTGGCTGACTGGCTTGTTATTGTAGTGAGCAGCGACTTGGTTTTGTTGATAACTGGTTTTCTTTCTGGGGCCGACCGACCTGCTGGAAATGGACGACCTTTACCCTCTAGGAAAAGGTGCCAGTATTTTGTCTAGCAGCACAGACAGGTGTTTACGTCACTCAGTCTCAATGACTCTATTAGGCCGAGGACTCGGAGTCCATGTTTGTTCTGCTGATGAGGATACTGTAAACTTTCTAAAGACGGCTTGACGTGATGACTGTGAGCACATCACAGTACATATTAGGGCTGTTTCCACTACCACCCAATACCCGGAATGAGGCGGCTCTCACTTGGCGAAACGCCCCTAATTTGAATACGAGCCGTCCGGAGAGGACTTTTGACGGGACTTTTTTCGTCCCTGTAGAAGAGCAGGGTCTTTTTTTCTCCCCTGAAAACATCCTGGTTGCTGATTGGATAGAACGCTAAGCAGGATCTGACGTCGTACTCGACGCGACAACAACACGCGCCATTTGTAAAAGCCGGCGAAGCAGTGTTGCCAACTTAGCAACTTTGTTGCTATAATTAGCATCTTTTCGGCTTCGAGGAGTAAGAACGAGTCGAAGCGGCACAGTCCTCCTGCTGCAGTCTCTCCCAGCTGCAGAGCCGGAGGGGATGTTAACCCCTTAGCGCCCAGTCTGCAAACTGCTAATAGGCTAACAGTTAGCTCTGTAGCAGTACAGTGTGTATGTGCTAACAGGCTAACAGCTAGCGATGTAGCAGTACAGTGTGTATGTGCTGCTGCAGGAGGTGTTCACTTAGTGATCTCTGTTTGTTTACAACAAGCACCAGACACTCTGTGCACAGTTAGTGATGCCGGTTAATTCACGATCACTTTGTTTATGATCAGCGGAGACGATGTGCATAATTAGCCATGCTGCTTTTTTTATGATCAGCTGCTGACTTTGTGCACAGTTAGCGAAGGCTAGAGTAATATTTATTATCAAGTGTTAGCTTCTTCATATCCCTAGAGGGCCGTGAAGCCATTGAACCATCCTGGTGAAGCCATTTCCAACAAGATCTCCAACCTAAACAACAGACATGACTGCCAACACCATCCATAATGACATATTTGAGCGTTTCGCCGCTTGTGGCACAGAGCGGATTCTTCCAAAAATAGCACACACCTAATTATACATACATAAAAGCTGCAGTTTCTATGAATTTAGGCTACAAAACCACCGACCTAGGGTTAAGGCAAAAAACTTCCTGGTTAGGCATTAGAAAAGACAGTTCAAACAGTAAATAAATTATGTAAATTCCGGAAATGAAGTAGTTACGAAGGCGATGTGAGCCATAAAAGTTGCAAAAAAAGCCAAACTAAATATGAGTCTTATTTTGTTGCATGTACAAACGCCTTATATTGTCATTTTTGTGAGGAGGCCAGTCTCGTCATTTCACAATTTCCGCATCTTATTTTGGTCCGTCAGGCACACTGATTAAAAAAATTGAGGTTGGTGTAAGTGTGTACTAAATCTCTAAAAGGACTCACAATACTGTCATCTGTTCAAATTAAAATGTTTTCTTCATTAGTTCAACATTTCAAGCCCAAATGTACATAAAGAAAAGCTAAATTATTCAACCCCCAAGATGAAACTTATTGCACCAGCCAACTCCATTTGTATATTGTATTAAAGCAGAATTATGAACAGGAACAGACTGCAATATTACAAACACAAATATGTCACCTTAAGAGTGCAGTTTGTGACAGGAAGCTTCATGGGAAATGTGGTTTTATTTTGAGGAACACAGGCGTTTTAACACCAATGGCGGGAGACAGAAGCTTCCACTTTGTGTACGCTAACAACCAAGAACACATTTAACAATCATAGAAAGAACTGAATCATTTCCGTTATTATATGCAGCACTATACATGTGTACTGTACTATAGTATATCTTAGCCACCTCTTGGGATTGTTGGTAAAAAACAAAAAAAAAAAGTCTGAGCACAAATATTGACAGTCCGCTGAGCTCAGGCACATACGTACAACACACACACACACACACACACACACACACACGCTCCTACATGGGAAACCAGACTTTCAGTTGGTGGTCTTTCCTGTCTGTGAGGCACAGGTGTGTGTGGTGTGTGTGTGTGCGTGTTTGGCTCCCTCCCTGTCTTTAAAGTGACGCTTAATTAGACCACAAACTGACAACTGTGTGTGTGTGTGTGTGTGTGTGTGTGTGTTCCTGGGTGCAGAAGCTCGAAGCATTCTTCCATTTTAAATCTCATTCCTAGGCGTTTCTGTGTGAGTGTGTAAATCTTTCAAAAGTCACAACAACAAGTACAATCACACATTTCCAAGACACATATACACTTCATACCCCCCCCCCCCTTCCCCTCCCTCCATGCAGACACACAAACACCCACAGCCACTCTCGCCTCTTATAGAGCATCCTGTTCACAAACACCTCGAGAGCAAGTTATTTTGTGCTTCTTGGGCTCACTTGTACAAAGGAAGAATTAGGGAACTTATTTGTGTTGTAGCGTGCACTCACTTCTACAAAGGGGGAATTAGGAAGTTATTTGTGTAGCTCATGTTCACTTTTTAAGAGAGCAAGCCATCAGTGGAGCTGTTTATCTGTGCCTGTACAAAGCCAGGATTAGGGCCCTGTCTTTGAGGCCCGCTCCGTAATCCCTTTATGGATGTCACCTGTCATCTCTCTCTAATCACCCTCCAACTTTCGCTCTCCCGCCGCACCTCCACCCCCCCCCACCCCCCTTCCCCCCCTTCTTCTTCTTCTTCTTCTTCCTCCGTCGGCCCCCCGCTATCTGCTCATCACAACTGCCTTTCGCTTGTTTCCCTGGGATGGAGATGAAGAAAGGGGGAGGCAAAAAGCGAAGGGAGTTCAAGAGTGAAGGATGGCGAGAGAGCGAGAGAGAGATGGGGGTTTAGGGAAATCGGAGTTCATAGGAAGAGGAAGAGCACACACATGGAAAAACACACAGCCTGGCACCCAGCCTAATACCACCCGGAGGCCATGAATCTAGCTTTCCTCTCCCTCCACATCTCCATCTTTTTCTCTCCCCACCTTTTCATCGCTTCCTCTATCTCCACACCAATTTCTCTCTCTCTCTCTCCATCCCTCTCACACCTTTTACCTTTATGCTCTCACTCATGTCCTGCCAGGCTTCCTGCAGCTTTTCATCCGTGAGTCGCTGACCGCTCGCAGGCCTATGAAGCCTGGTGTACGTCCCTCCATCCATCCATCCATCCATCCATCCTGTCCTATCTGTCCATCCATCTCCACTCATCTCCTCTCAGCTTGCATGTTTAATGTGATGTATTTATCCTGCGTGTAATGTAAGCCGCAGCTGGCCATTAGTCAATTATGAAATTTAATCGTAACAATTATGAGAATCCATAGCGATTAACACAGCATTTCCTCTTTCATTTACCCCTGATGATTTTGCAGTGGGGCCATGAATCCTAACTTCCTTATCTCTGTCTCTTCCCCCCCTCCCCTCAAGCCTTTTCTTTCCCTTCTCATAAGGAAAACTTTTCATCACTCTCTCCACAAAACCTGCCCAGACAGGCCTCGGCCCACTCCTTTAAGCCGACTAATCGAAACTGTGAATGAAAGTGTGGTTTAAAGAAGCAAGAGAGAGGAAAAAAAAAATAAGTATATCTCATTAGGCCTTGTCTGGCCTCCATCACATTAAGCCTTCTCCTTTTCTTTCTGTTTCTGGGCAGTGGAGCGGTGCAGTAGCGTGCGCGGGGCCAGGGACTGAGGAATCTGATAGGGATAAACCAATTTGCCGTCCACACAAACATCCCAGCAGGCTTACGCCCCCGCCCCGGCTCCCATTGCTCATTTAAGATGGCGGTCGGAGAGGCCAGCAATTAAGTTTTAATTAGGTGGGGTAATTATTGCCGGGCAGGAAGTATCAGACGCCAGGATGATTGTTCTCTGGCCCGAGGAGGAGGGGATGCAAGCTAATGGAGGGAGGGGGTGAGGAGGAGTGGAGTGGGAGACCTTTACACCCACATATCCCCCCCCCCCCCCACCCCCCACCACCCCCATTCACACTGTCCATGACCTTCAGTGCTGACTGTGTGTGAAAGTTGCAGTCAACGGTTTAGTCCAGGTTCTCACTGCACCTGTTCAACATGTTGCCACTTACAGATCTAATATATATTAGCAGCACTGCAACTACAGAAGCCCTAAAGGTTACATGGAAATTATTTTATTGGCACCAAAGCTCCAATGAAGTGATACAGACCTTTTGCTGCACTGTGAAGGAAAATTCAGGCAAAATTAAAGAATTATATGTCACAATCTGGGTGGTGTTTCCATGGTTTTGGCCTGGATTCATGGAGTTTTTTATTGTTAATATCAATCTGTACTTAAGTCGTTTTGTCTCATAATGAACTACTAAACTGAGCAAAAAGTCTCCCATTTATTGTGTTAGTTGGTAAGTAACCACCTAGACTTTAATTCAAAATCTTGTATCCAGGGCTGCCCCCTCTTCAGTTGATTGTTTTGGTCTCAGTTGACTAAGATTTCTTTAGTCTACAAGTCTTTTGTTAATGCCTTTTTCATGTTGAATGAGTTGTTTTTTTTTTTTTTTTCAAGAAAAGGCTTTTCTGGTAAAGACAAGATTTAAAGTGGTGCTTTTACATGATTATTGGAAAAACTCAGTTTTACAGATCTGTTGATTAAATAAATTAGTAAATTAGTCAACAACAACTTTGAATGTTTTCTGACTATGAATTTTTAGCTGAGGTCAGCCCTGCTTATAACCATTTAAAAAATAAAATAAAAAGCTATGACATGAAAGAAGTTATATGTATAAATACACTCCATACCAATGTTAATCCTATATGGGAGTTTAGAACACATTTAGTTTAGCCCAACCTGCCTGCATTGTGAATGACATGATTCAAACCCATCAGCTAACCCTTTCCAAACATTTTCAAAGTCACAAGTCAGACCAAAGTCAGTGCATTCAAGTCCAGAGTCAAGTATCAAGTCTTAAACTTTGAGTTTTGAGTCCTGAACAAGTCTCCACCAACTGTTCTGTCATTTTACCAACACAGAAAATATTACATTTCCAAAAATCATCAATGCTTCCTGGTTGACTGAATACTGGCAGACTGGTTCAAACAAAGTGGATCTGGGGTCAACATGTTGGGAATGAATAATGTTAATTGTTGTTCATTCAGGAAATGAAGCAAAATTAATTGATTGGTGGTACACTTTGAAACCAACATCCTTTGGGTTTGGGGAAGTATCAAGTCTGTTTAAAGGCTGACATTCAGGTGAAGTCCCAAGTTGTTGGTGTTAGTTTCTAAGTCCTTCTCAAGTCCTAATATTGTGATTTGAGTATAAGTCAGCCAGCTAGAGCTAGTCTATATTTAGAGCCATTGTCTGTACGCCATTGGCTTGTATGGCATGAACTAAAACTGCAGCCAAGAAAAACCACCATCACATAAGAAGCTAAGAGACCCAAATCCTGAGGAGGTTGTGATTCTACTTAAAGACAAGATGATAGGCCTGATTTTATGAGACAAAACGCAATTTGGGTTTACAATATGACCAAATGATCCAGCTACAGATCGTAGCTAACGTAAAGTCTATAGTGGTAAGTATTGATTTTATTGAATATTGTAGATAAACATGATTTGAGATAGCAGAGGGTGATGACACATGTTTGTTGCATTGTTTGTACTGAAGCAACATTATCAGATTGACACTAAGGAGATGTGACTAATGCGGCATGAATGTTTTGCACATAATACACGTTAACATGGCAATCTTGCAAACAAACAAAAGCAAATAAATGTATATGTGTGTGTGTGCTCATACACATATGTAGAGAAAAAAAACCCACACACTCATAGACCCTATTAGCAAGCATCATCCATTGGGGAGAGGGGGATTCACCCACAAAACCCCCTGACACCCCCTTACCATCTCTTATCAGCAGCCACCACCAACCTCCACCACACACACACACACACACACACAAACAGACCATCAATGATGTCACGAGGCTAATCTCGTCGCGCCTCGGAACCCAATTAAAAAACAGAGATGTGTGGCTGCCAACATCAGGAATCTAATCACATTCCAGGAAAAGGCGCGTAATTTCCCTGGCTTTCTGCTGGGGTCGAGATAGAGATTGAGAGTACAGGCAGCAGGGATGGGCGCAGCTCATCACACTCGGGCCCCAGAGGTAGGCCTGGAGGGTGCTGGGGTTCGGCTGGGGTCTATCTACATGTGTGTGTGTGTGTGTGTGTGTGTGTGTGTGGCAGAATGACAGGGTATAGAAGAAATGAAGCGGTTATAGGCTCAGAAACGTTGCCAGGGTAAAAAAAAAGAAGAAGAAAAAAGACTGAATAAACAACAACGAAGCATTAATCCATCTCACCACCCCAACAGCCACAACAATAGCTACAGAAACAGAGACAATAAGTCTATAGGGACTGCCATGTTAGAGTTGTAAGTGGTAGTAATATGTGGGCAGATATGCATGTGTGTGTATGCGGCGCCTAAACAAACAATATAAAGTCTTGCACAGCTGAAAAGCAGCTGAATTTGGAAAAATTGGTTTCATGACCATTTGGGTTGGAGGATCCAATGTTTTTGAAGCATTTCAACCCCAAACTGCAGATTATTATATTCAGGATATTTTGGCTTCTACTGCATCGTTCGTGAATTTTCTAGGGTTAGGGTTACATTGTTTACATCAGGGATGGGCAACTTAAATGCTGGAAGGGGCCACCATTTTTCATCAACACCACCACAGGGCCACTTATAGGAGCGTGCACTTAACCAGATATGATGAAACTGCAATTTTAAATATGTTCACAGTGCAGTACCTTAACATATTTCATGCTCAAATGCATGTAGAACAGTATAAATAGGAATACAAAAGGTTTGAAGCAAATAAAAAATAACCACTTACTGTGATTCCTTTTTTTTTTTCAGTGCAAGTCATTTTGTGCATTTTTACACTGCACTTTTAAGATTTCATGCTCAAATGCATGTAGTTGTACTGAGGGCCAGTTCAAGTGAGGGTGCGGGCCGTATGCGGCCCCCGGGCCTCCAGTTGCCCATCCCTGGTTTACATTGATAATTTTAGAGACTATCTTCCCCTTAAAAACGCCCCCATAGGTTGTTTCTACAATATGACCCATATTTATGTTGGAGACTGTCCTCCCCTGTCGTCTAGCTGGAGTAGTAATTATGAATGACACCAAGTATAAAACAAAAAAGTTGCAGTGAGGGTGGTGGATGGGTCAAAAACACCCCAACTTTCACTCAGTAGAGTGGCATTTCTCTCTCATTGAAAAAAAAAGTAAATTCAAACATTGTTGAACTATTTTAAGAAACTGTGTCACTTCCAGTAGTCGCGTTGACCTCGTAACTACTTCACTTCCAGCATTTACCTGCATTTATTTACTTTTTAAACTGTCTTTTATAACGCCTAACCGGGAACATTTATGTCCTAGCTTTAAAGAAGTGGTTTTGTAGCTTAATTCAATGAAACAGAGAGCCTTATTTTTATGTATAACGATCTGTACGGTATTTTAGAAACGCTCCTGTGGATTGTATTTATTGTATTTGATGGTAGGAAGAATCTAGGGGCTCTGTACCAGCGAAACACTCATATGGGTGGTTTTAGGTGGTATTGATAGATGACCTATTCTGTCGTTTAGGTTGGAGATCTTGTTGTAATGTTACTGAACAGGAGTTAAAATATTTAAGCTTTTTTTAACCATATAAAACCCAATAAGGATTAAAAATCTCTTTTTAAATGGTGATTTGGTCAAGAAGGCAGCAAACCAAGTTACATTACATCACATGCCATTTAGCAGACGCTTTTGTCCAAAGCGACTTACAATAAGTGTCAAGTGTCAAGTACATGTCAAACACATTCATATAATAAATAAAACAGTTATCAAACACTGATGAAATGGTGATTTGTCATCCATATCTCACACTTGAAGCACCCTGCCAGGCTGATGAAAACACAAACCTCATGCTACTTGAAGGCTGAACCACAATAAACTTGATGGTGTTTCATTTCTCTTTTTTCATTTCCTCTCCTATACTCGCCTCTCATTGGCTACGGCCAATTACCAGATCACACTACAGCATGAGGGATACTACGACAAATTAGTGACACAATTCATGCTCCAATGGACGCCAATCTACCAAACTGGAATGCTACTACCAATTAACCTTAACAAATGTTTTTCTGAAAGATTTAATATTTCATTTTTGTTTTCTGAGATATTCCTGGAGTGTCCTGGAGCTCTCTCAGCAATTACTTCTAATTCTGTCCAGCTGTGAGAAGCCCCTCCAGTTCCTCTGTCCATTGTATTATGTCCATCAGCCAACTCAAAACCAAGAAAATTTCAAATTAACCCAGTTAGAATTGGTAACAAGTTTGGAATTTGGATTTCAGTTAAAGACTTCCTGAATTAAAACCAAATTATGTTGTTTGTCCTGACTCAGTCATGATGCAAGAGTCCTGAAACCAAAGATGGTTTTTGCTCAAGCAAGCGCAGACTTGTTCCAATCCTGAAACTTAGTCATGATGACCAAACGACGGCTTAGTGGCCTGAGTCATGCAGAGTTTCCTCAGTCGGGGGGAAGCATGTGGTCGAGGTTGCCTAAATTTGGGGTTGCTCTGCAGCTCAGGTGGGTGGGGGGTGGGCTTGTGGTGTTAAAGTCAATCAAATAGGAAAAATTAAAGATGAAAGAGACATTTATTTTCTTGAATGGTTTGGTGACCAGCTGTCTCAAAAACACAAGGCTTTGACTTTTAAAGAAGATATTTTGGTAGCCCACCTGGTTGGTCTGCAAGTTTAACTAAAAAAGAAGAAGAAGTTACATGTAAAAAGCTGAATATCCTGCTCTGCAAATTATTTGTAGAAATTAGGGTTGTCACGATACTAAAATTTTCAACTCCATACCGATACTCAGGAAAATATTTGATACTCGATACCATTTTCGATACCACAAGGATAAAAACAAAGACCCCAAAATTTCACAGAAACATTTTTATTAAAAAGAAAAATGCAACATGTAAAAATGAACAGAACCACAGGTTAAATATTTATAATAAAAAACAGTTGTGGTCATGGGGGGGTATCGATACTTTTGAAAATGAGTACCATATCCGGATACAACATTTTAGTATGGATACTTTTGTCAACCCTAGTAGATATATCGTCATGCAGAGTTTTCTCAGTCGGGAAGAAGCATGTGGTCGAGGTTGCCTAAATTTGGGGTTGCTCTGCAGCTCAGGTTGGTGGGGGGATGGGGTGGGGGGGTTGAGAGGTTTGTGGTGGTTGTGGGGGGTGGCGGCAGTAAAGGTGGTCAGTTCATGACCTGGCCAGGAATGCAGTCACCCTTTGGAGGAGAGCCACAGGGACTTTACACCAGGGGGAAACTCTATACCTCAAGTAGAAAGCCCTGTCAATCACCTCTGGGCCCTTGCAGGGGAGGCCCGTCGCTTCGGCCCGACACAGTCCAACTGACTCGCCAACGCAGACCAAATGGAGTCAGTGGAAGAAATGCTCTGCTTTGGACTTTCTGTCTTTATAAACGTGCTGCACATTGGTCCCTCTCTGTCTCCGTAGGCAGGGGGGCGGCTGAGGAGTTGCTCCGTCTTGCCGAGATGGGAGCAAACACAGTTGACAGCTTCCTTCCTCACAGTAAACATTGCCGCGCCACTTAGACATGGGTCAGGGACACCCCTCCACCCCTCCACCCCTCCACCCCTCCACCTCCCACCTACCGCTTTACCCACCCACCCACATGTAACCCACCCTGCTCCTCCAACCCTCCCGAGTTTGGGATGCTAACAGCCAGACATGTGACCCGATGGTCCGCATTACCTTTCATCTCTTCACAAACACACCCACCCGAGTATCAACCCATTCCCCTGCACCCCCCCACCTCTCCTACACACACACACATACACAAACACACACACTGCACTTTAGCCCTCTCAGCTGGCTCTTAGCGCACACTAAAGGGTCTTTAAGAAGATGAGACAACACTGTGTCAACAGCTTGTTGCTGGTCAAAAAGGAAGCTGAGAGATGGACATGCCCAATGGTTTTACAGGCTTCACTTAGAATAATTACAGCATATTTTTAGGTGTGTATACTGTAGGTGTTAAAGTCAATCAAACAGGACAAATTAAAGATCTACAATCTACAATGTCATGTAGCAGACGCTTTTATCCAAAGCGACGTACATATGAGAGATCATACAACGCAAGCAAGGACGAAGTCAAGAAACAACACAAGAATAAGCAAGAATAAGTGGCGTATATTACGTTGAGTCCCGTTAGGATGTGAGTGCTTTTTAAGTGTTTTTAGGACGCAAGTGCAGGTTTTTCTTGGTTGTTTTTGTTTTTTTGTGTGTTTGTGCTGTGTGTTGATTATGTGTAGGTGATCAGTTAAGAGCTGGGTCTTTAGCCTCTTTTTGAGGAAGATGAAAGAGGTATTTATTTTCTTGAATGGTTTGGTGACCAGCTGTCTCAAAGATACAAGGCTTTGACTTTTAAAGAAGATATTTTGGTAGCCAACCTGCTTAGTCTGCAAGTTTAAAACTCAAAAAGAACTAAGTTACATGTAAAAAAGCTGAATATTCTGCTCTGCAAATTATTTGTAGATATATTGAAAATGTACATTTCAGTAGCATTCATCAGAAACATTTTAGGGACATTTTAGTAAAAGTTTCTTTGTTTTCAGATGAGATGGTTGCATTGATACCACAAACATTATAGCACCAAAAAGGGTTGGACAGTGCAGTGTAAATCGCACCATCTACCAGATCAGCCAGTCTCAAATGTCAGCTAAGTGTTGTGTGACATGATAAGTGCTGCGTGGTTGAAAGGGATTTTCCAGCATGCTGACATTCTGTGGAAATCAACACGGTACAATAATCAGTAATTCTACATATTGTGTTTACGTAACTACGTCTACATCTACGTAAGCAGATAATCTTTGTCGCAGGTGACACTTAAAGCACTTATTAAACCTGTGGAATAATCCCTGTTGAGTGATGGTGAGCTAGCTAAGACTACCAGGGAACACTTTCCTCTTTCTGAAGGCTGGTAATGGAAGACTAAAGAGACACGAAGCACACAGGAGCAGATAAACATGTGGCTGGTGATCTGAAGCTTTCTAAAAGGCCTGCTTCTATGGTCCACGTTCAGACATATTGAGAGTCCACATTATTATGTTGGTATCTATTGTTTTAAAGCAGGGGTCTCAAACTCAAATTACCTGGAGGCCGCTGGAGGCAGTATCAAAATGACCAAAAAGAGACACAAAATGACAGAAAAAGACACAAAATTACAAAAAAAGACACAAAATGACCAAAAAAAGACACAAGATGACCAAAAAAAGACACAAAATGACCAAAAAAAGACACAAAATGACCAAAAAGAGAAACAAAATGACCAAAAAGAGACACAAAATTACCAAAAAAGACACAAAATGACAGAAAAAGACACAAAATTAAAAAAAAGACACAAGATGACCAAAAAAAGACACAAAATGACCAAAAAAAGACACAAAATGACCAAAAAGAGACACAAAATTACCAAAAAAGACACAAAATGACTGAAAAATTACAAAATTACAAAAAAAAGACACAGAGTTAACAAAAAAGACACAAGATGACTGAAAAATTACAAAATTACTAAAAAAAAAGACACAGTTACCAAAAAAGACGCAAAATTATTTTAAAAAAGACACAACATTATTAAAAATAGACACAAAATTATTTTAAAAAAAGACACAAAATTATTTTAAAAAAAGACACAAAATTACCAAAAAAAAGACAATTACCATAAAAAGTAATTAAAGGGACCTTCCACACACAACACGGTAAAGTGCCATTCATATAAAACTCACATTAAACTTTCATATCAAGGTGGGGGCCACAAAATATCAATATTTATATCTAACCCTAACATTTGATGGCTTGTTTCTGACTAAAATCCCTCCATTCATCCAGTTAAAATAGAGCTAAAAATGACCAAGTTCTAAAAAAAGTCTAGCCCAAAATGTGGCTTAAACTTGGGAAAAACCCTTGACAGGAAACGGACACAGAGCATGTCCTCGAGTTTTTGTAGGTTTGAAAAGTGTTGGAAACATTTGAGGTTATGTAAGTACACAACTCAACAAAAGATAAACCATAGCTTTAGTCATTTTTAGACATTTAAATGTGTATTTAAGTGAGAGAGATCAGAAGAAGAAGAAGCGGCCCATGTGGATATTATTCAAGACGTCTCAGTTGTTTGGTCTGGAACGACCTGGTTTTGCCTGTGAAACACATAACTGAGCATCGTTCTAATTCAAACTGGCTGATTAGATAAATCGCTGACATTTCATTGGAATCTTACACACATGAAATGATTTGGACTGCTTCTGGTTCGCTCTGTACTGATTCAGGGAATTAATTGCTACACTTTCATCTTCGTTTTTCAGAACAATGCTCATTTATTTATGCTGAATATTATGCCTGGCATGTCAATTAATTATCAGCAAATTTGTTGGTAAGATTCAGCTTGTGTGTGAGTGTAATTGAGTGTGTGTGTGTGTGTGTGTGTGTGTGTAATTGAGTGACGTTGCCTCCGTGGGGAGCTGGGGATTGGACTGCCAGTTCTAGATGCAGTTTTCACGTCCTAATTGAAGTTGGTCTTTTGAAGTAATTAAGATAAGGGTGTGGAGACAAAATAATTGGTATTATGCGACAGTAATTAAGCCATGCTGTTTTTTTTCTGCCTTAATTCAACAGCGTCGGCTTTTCTTCACAAACAATGCGCCCGTCTTCAGCTGTTGTGTTGACTCGGCACTTTGCTTTCATCTCTGTTTGTGTTTTTAACTGTGGCCCTCAGATCACCTTACAGACCACAGGGGCACACGCGTGTGATAACACACTCACTCGCCACTTTATTAGGTACACTGGATGCAATCTAATACAACAGGCCTGCACAATATCTTTCTTCTAATGCATTGTATTTCCAATATTTTTGTCCAGCACATTTATATCTGTGGGAAAACCTGCAGAAATTCTATAACATAACACACACACATGCACACACACACACACACACACACACATGCATGCACACACACATGCATGCACACACACACGCATGCACACAAAGAGCCCGCAGCCTCCCGAGACCAGGTTAGAAAAGCAAAGCTGCTGTAATTGTATTTAATAAAACAAATTACACCACTACCAAAACCCCACTGTGAAGTCTGAGCCATCTATGTAGTCTATACGGTGTGTGTTAGTGTGTGTGTATTTTGTGTGCGTGTGTGTATGACGCGGGTATGTTGAATTCTCCATGGGTAGCAAAACATTTTCCCTGCAAACTGAGCAGCTCAGAAAACACCACTTTAAGCAAATGGTAACCCTCTTAACCCACCAACAATATGTAATTTCACATTGTTCAATAGAAACTGGACACCCTCCCTTCACACACATACACACACACACACACACACACACATACACACACACACACACACACACATACACACACACAGCCTCACACACCCGCAGTGTTTTAGCCTCCCTGATACTGAGCGTGTCCGCAGAACAGCTACGAACACATCAGCCAATTTCTGAAGAGACTAATCTCACAAGGTGTGTGTTTTCTCACTTATTCACAAACTATAATTCAGGAGACGTCACACACACACACACACACACACACACACACACACACAAGAACATGCACACAAATGTCTACATGTACACACTTTCATTTGTGGCTGCAGGATTATAAAGAATTCAGAGGCAGGCATGAACAAAAGGAACGTCTTAAATGGTGGACGTGTGTGTGTGTGTGTGTGTGTGTGTGCCGTTGATTTTTGTGTTGGCACAACGTCAGCCAGCCAGCTTAATCCTGCACCCCCCATCCCCAAGCTTGGCCACAACTAAAACAGGTAATACACACTGTCTCCTGCTGAACACACTCTGCAACCAAAACCAGACCGTGTGTGTGTGTGTGTGTGTGTGTGTGTGTGTGTGTGTTTTATGGGTGCTCACAGCTATTTTGGAGAGGGATGCTACAGCCAAATAAGAGGGAACATCTCACAACAATGCAGGTGCCACCAACAGTCTTGGGCGGCGTCCAATCTGGTGGCAGGGCGCTTGTCTTCTGCGGGTATGTGAGAGTGTGTGTGAGTGTGTGTGAGTGTGTGAGAGTGTGTGTGAGTGTGTGTCTGTTTCTCACTATGTGTGACATGACCCAGCTGTGGTTAAAAGCAGGAGTTGTCAGTGGAGTTAATAAAGGCTTCTGGAGCAGCGTCTTCCTCTGGTGGTTTGACCCCCCTCTGCTCTGCTTCCTTATATTCTCTATGTGTGTGTGTGTGTGTGTGTGTGTGTGTGTGTGTGTGTGTGTGTGCATGTGGGTATGAGGAATGCATCAACACCTGATCCCCGGTTTGAAACTGCAAAGAGTTTCTCTTTCTCAGTTTTTGATTTTCTTCCTCTCACCTGCCCTCCACACTGTCAATGAAAAAAATTGTAAAAAACAAACAAACATAAAAACGGTAGAAAGTCTGGCAGCAATCATAAGCTCTTTACAGATAATGTCTTAAAAAATGGATAATATACAGTAAATGTCAGCATTTAGAAATATATATCTGTAGAATAACTAAAGATATTTTGGCTTCAATATGACAGTTTTTTTTTACGATTTCTGTTTAAACTTTTTACACTAAATTTAAAGTTTTACTGTAAGAAAACAGAAAGTTGCCAAAATTTTGCATTCAGCAACATGGTGTGTATTTTTGGGGAACATTCAAAACCATTAGGCAATTCAATAACACTGTAAAAAAATATATATAATGTCCCATTATATTTATTTACAGATTTCAACTTACATGTTATGGTTAAAATGTCTAATAAAAGTAATTTACCTTTTATAACAGCATTTGCACTTAATGTAGAAAAAACAAGACGTTTTGGAAAATAACTTTTTTTTCAGTGCACCTCATTTTTCAAAGCCCTCTAACATTGACAGTCTAATTCTACAACATTTGATTGCTTTGCAGTGAATTAATGCTGTTTGAACTGTATTTCTGCACAGTAGCAGATTATGATTCTATGATTATAGGCTACACTAGAATAATATTTGTATCAGTGTTTCCCCACATAATTTGATAATATTTGTGGTGATAGTTGACCTTCAGTTAGAGGCTGCAGCAACTCAAATTCAGCCAACGTAACATGCATGATTAAAGCTGAATCAGCTAATAACTTGAAGTAAATTTATATTGGAATAAAATGTTGCTAGTCATTTGTTGGTTTTTTATCTGTCTGTGCATGCATGAGTAGCTGCTTTGTTCTTTACTGTTTTACTGTAAGAAAACACAAAGTTTCCTTCATTTTACATGCAACATGATGTGTATTCTTGGGATTTTTACATAGGATTCACTCTAATTTAACACTCAAGACCATGCTTAGCCTGCTGCCCCCGCGACCTGGCCCCGGATAAGCGGAAGAAAATGGATGGATGGATTGATGAAAAAGATAAATAATTGTCCATTATATGTATTGAAAGATTTAAACTTACATTTTATGGTTAAAAATTGTAATAAAAGTAACTTATTTATTAAGATTCAGTAGATATGCAATAACTTTCTTGAGGTTTTAAATGTGTTTTCTAGACACCACACCTTGACTTAAACTGCACATCTCCTTGTTGGTTTTTTATCTGTCTGTGCATGCATGAGTAGCTGCTTTGTTCTTTACTGTTTTACTTTAAGAAAACACAAAGTTTCCTTCATTTTACATGCAACATGATGTGTATTTTTGGGATTTTTACATAGGATTCACTCTAATTTAACACTCAAGACCATAAGGCACTTGAATAACACTGAAAACGGTAAATAATGTCCCATTATATGTATTGAAAGATTTCAACTTACATTTTATGGTTAAAAATTGTAATAAATAAAAATATTGTTGATATGCAATAACTTTCTTGAGGTTTTAAATGTGTTTTCTAGACACCACACCTTGACTTAAACTGCACATTTGGTTTTTTTTTTTATCTGTCCGTGCATGCATGAGTAGCTGCTTTGTTCTTAACTTCTAGGAACTCCAAGTTCTTTCTCAGTTGTTTTTAAATATACAGCAATACGTAACACAAATTTCACACAGTGCAGACGTTGATATTAACCCCGACGAGACAAACAAGTCATTCAAACTCTCTGGGTTTGGCTGTTTGTTCTGAGACTTCACATCAAAGCCTCCAGAACAACAGGATTTGATGTGATGGTTTTATAGGTCTGTTGAGTGGGGTTGCCTACACACACACACATAAACACAAATGCAGACACTACACACACATTCACATCATAAAAGTGTCAGTTTACCTGAACCCGCTCACCCTATCAGTGAGTAGATCTTTCTCTCCGCCTGTTTTTCTCCCTCAAGGCTCTGGTTTGGTCGACCGAATTACCACACAGAAACACTTGTGGCTGCCACTAATGAGCGCAAATTACCCCCCTAAACCTCACCGAGCTGCCTGGCTCATACCTATTCTAGCTGTGAGTCATCTCGACAGGTAGCGACGCAGCAAAAAATGCAGCTCCGCCCCCCTGCAGGAGCCCTGCACCAATCAGCAGAGCCCCATCAGCAGCATTGTGTAATCAGAAGTCTGGAGTGATCAATCAGTGCAGCCTGATCGCTGTGATCCAGCCTAGTAAATCTGACTCAATCTTATTTATACAGCCAAGGATCATAAATCACACGTTCACCTCACAGGGCGCTGTGACAGGATTATGACAATATAGTCGTTTAAACGCTACATTAGTGGATACAACTGACATATATTTAATTTTAAGATTTAAACTAATCTACATTTAATATAAAAGGTAATGACGGTTTACGATTGCTTAGAGGAGGAATAAAAACAACAAGAAAAGACATGTCTTCTTCTTATTGTACAACTGTGACAGACAATAACTGTCTCTGATTGGCTGCATCGTGTTTATTAATATACTACTGACCAAAAGCAACCATGTGGACAATTTTGTGGCTGTTTTCAACAGCAACTGGACTTTTAAAGATCGGTTTTGTTAAACATGGTGTTAAGACCGATCTGACGTTTCTGGTGACTATTTTATGTACTTTGTTGTTTTGCTAGTGTCTTTGATAAAACTGATCTCGTGTTACATAACATCGCATATCAATGGTTCTTGGTCATTGGGATCAATCACATCCCAACGTTAGAGAAAGTGTTATTAAGGAGATATGAAAGCACCAAACATGCATTTAACATGAATGAGATGAGAGTATACCCTAGTTTGGTTACTTTGTGTCTCCTTGGGGTCTTTTTGTCTTTTTTATGGTAATTTTGTGTTCCTTCGGGGTTGTTTTGTGTCGCTTTTTCTGTAACTTTTTGTCTATTTGTGGTTGTTTTGTGTCTCTTTTGGATATTTTTGTGTCTCTTTAAGGTCATTTTGCATCTCTGTGGTATTTTTGTGTCTCTTTGGGGTTGTTTTGTGTTGCTTTTTCTGTAAGTTTGTGTCTATTTGTGGTTTTTTTGCCTCTCTTTGTGATAATTTTGTGCCTCTTTGGGTTATTTTGCATCTGGTTATTTTGCGTCTCTTTGGGGTTATTTTGTGTCTTTTGTGGTAATTTAGTTTTTCTTTCTTGTTTGTTTTGCATCTCTTCTCTATGGTCATTTTGTGTCTCTTTGGTGTTGTCCCTTGCCTGTGTTGGCTAAGCGACATTAAATTTCTATGCATGTGACCATGCACTGATCACCAGACTATCAGAGCTGAACACACAGAAGTTACAGTCAACAAACATTGTGATTGGCTCTACATAAGGAAAACATAAAACATAATTCTGATGATAAATATATGCCTATATCTATGCAAGGTATATCCATTTTGCCTCTATTTGTAGCAACAATACTTTTAGACTGGTTAAAGTAGCCGAGTTAAGGGAAACATATCTGCTGTTTCAAATACAAACAAAACACCCGTACCGTCACACCAGCACGTGAATCATTGCAGATTTATGCAGCTTGCAAGGCAATGTTATCTTTTCCATTGACCTGGTTTGGGACATGTCGGTTACTCCACCCTGACAAAGGTGTGGCGTACCACCATGTCTACATCAGCCGTAAAGGGACCGGTCTCACATCTCTGACTTCTTATAAACGCTCTGATCTTGACAATAATTGTGTCTATACTGTTCTCTCCCTGGGTCAAATGCAGAGTTATACAGTATATCTATGGTTTCCACTCCGTTTAGCCTGACTGCTGACTGCTGGAGTGTGTTGACATGTGAGGTGTAAGAGAGATTCACTCTCCTTTGTTGCTGGGATGTCAACGGTAAAATCAGGCAGACAGCCAAGCTCCAATCCCTGCACCTCCTGAGTTCGTCTGAAATTAGCAGTGAGGAGGCTGTTCTGAGGAGAGGACAGTCAGAGGGCACGCACTACATTCACACAGCACAGGCACGCATGCAAGTGTGCACCAAGTGACAATGTCAAAATATCGACACCTTTTTTTTCTCTTTTTTTTTTTTGTTCCTCTGGGTCCCGGCACATGGGGAATGAAGAAATAACAGCACTAGTTAATTCCCCCTCTGAAAGGTGCGACATGTTGAAATGTAATGACTTGGCTTGCTGAACTGAAACCGAACACTGCTTTAAACCACAGAGGTGTCGTGGATGGGAGCCGAGAGAGAAAAGGGGCACGGAGGCAAAGGTTTCTTATCCAAATTAATACAGAGCCTCGCCTTTCATCACAGCCTTTATTGAGTAATATAGACTGTTCCAACTCACAATGGCTCTTTCAACACTCTCTTGGCAAAAGACTGCTACAGATTCATGTCCCTTTTTTCATACACTCCAAACATTTTCCTTATTTCGTACTTCTATCTCAGAGCCCGCTTCTGCTATTCATCTATTCCCCTCGCATCTCGCCTTTCCGGAGCCATCTTTTCATGGCCCCTTCATTGACAGTCTCCCAGTCCACCACCTCCCCTGGTCACCGGGGAGCTCATTCTTAGTTGCACAAAAAACGTCCGTCACGGATTGCCTTCCTCCCGTCCGCCTGTGAATTAGCTGTGTGATTACACTGAGCTGGTGGGGTAAAGCCCATGGTTGGATTAGGGGCTGCACGGGCTAAGGCCTGTGATTGGAGAAGCCCAGCAGAGTACAGACGGACCGACCGACAGACGGCAGGCAGCCGAGAGCGCTAGCGGGCTAACTAGCCGCAGAAGACAGGCGAGGCGAGATCTGCGTGGCATGCAGTTGTCGCTTTGGCACATCACACTGATACTGGCTGCAGAGAAAGGCCAGCCAGATAGAGGCGGTGCCAGGAAGCTACAGAGAGGACAGTGTTTGGGCTTTGGGTTGTTATTTTTGGTTTCGGATGAATGAGGCCGGGGGTGGGGGGCTGACATTAAGTTAAGTGGAACTAGATCTTTCTGAGCAGTGAACTTTGTCTGACAAATTGTCATTGTTTATGTCCTGTCATGTTCAAATGTCAATGAATGATAAGTACTTGAATAAAATAAGCAGTTTAGTAATGCAGTTTGGTGCATTACTCACAGATGGAGCGCAGGCCAAATGCATTAAGAGTTTAAAAGGTGACGTGCATTCTTCTATATAAACCCCCAGATCTCTATAAGTGGTGTTTTGTTACTTGTACATGTTGCATGATGGCTACCAGACATATCTGTATTCCTACTAGGGCTGGGTATTGGAAACTCCTCCAATCAAACCAATAACTCCATCCATCATTTTTGTACCTAGATCTAGAAAAAAGTAATTTTTTGTATGATTTTGCTTGGCCCACTTCTGCAGCAGCTACAGTCCATACATTCTGTGGTGTGGTGAAGTCCAGAGTGGTGTATTTGATGTTTGAGTTGGCAGTTCAGCTTGTAATGTATTTGTGTAAAAACTATCCGGATTGGGAGGAGCAGTGGTGGCATTTTTCCACAACTGAATGCTTCCATTCAAATTTAGAGCATCAAATGAAGAACTCTGTTGGAATTGGAATGGCTGTACGTGTACTTGTATTGTAATTTTACAAACACAAGCAGCCCTAATTACTACAAAACATTGGTTATGCATGTCCTAAGAAATCTCAATGTACAAGAAGCAATTAAGCACAAACACGGTTGGGTCACACTCAGTATCAGACTCTGAACAGAACAACAACGTGGTGGAAGGTTCTGCAGAGGAACCAGTAGAGTTTGCTGCTTTGGGGGCCATGATATCAATAATAACAATGCAATTAGCGGCATGAAATTCTTAAAGATGATATTCTGGTGGGACGTCTGGAATGACCTGCTTAGCCTGCTGCCACCGCGACCTGGCCCCGGATAAGTGGAGGAAGATGGATGGATATTCTGGTGTCAACCAAGCCAACAGCAAACTAACTGTCATTTAGCGAGCTTCATAGCTTGGTAGCAACCAGCACCATACGTTCAAAATAGATATTTGAACCATTGACTCCTGCTTTATAACTATGTAGAAACCATTCCTCTTCTTTGTACCAACATGCAGATCCACTGATAACACTGACTCTATTGTAATGAATTGATTACCCCATAGAGTGCTAGCATGGCCAGGCTTTGAGAGACAGCAACCAAGAATATGTCAAGCTATAAAAACACCAGTTTTGTACTCGAGCAAAGTGAAAGGTAGTAAATGTCAATCTCTGAACGAAATGTGAAGAAATTTGTCAAAACTACCCCGACAGTGATTTACGGTGCTAAAGCACTAAAAGCACTAATGCACGCCTTTTGAACTTGACAAGCAGTAACACTCTTTTCATTTAGAGAAACAACCCCGACTCCCCTCTGCACAAAGAGACAGAACAGAAAGAGAAGTCAATCCTTTTCTCCTTCAACTAATATTCTTATTGCTTCTTATGTCAGCGTCTTATGTGTCAAATGGCTGAACTATTCTGAAGAATACTACTGTACTGTGAGATTTATAGCTGTTGGAAGATACAAAGTGGTTCCACATGCCGTGCCACTCCTAAAGTGTTACTTCACTCTATTGTCAGTCTCATGGCTGCAGACAACGAAGCCTTGTCTTCAGTCTGGCCTGTGAGAAACAGACTCGCCCCCCCAGCGTTGCTTTCATACGTACAGTCATTTATATTTTAATGTGCCTCAGCCATAAATTAAGAAGACAAATTAAGTTGTGTGCTTGTCAGTGCCTATGTGTGTATTTGAGCAGTGCGAGCCAATCCAAACAAGGGTGCTGACATCCTTGAAATGTGTTTCTCGCCCGGCTTCATGGCTCTCAGTCATCAGCAAACAGCGCTGTGGAAGAGGGGGATTCTGGGAGGAAAAAACCTGCGCTGACCTATCTGCCCTTGCACAGAAAGGGGAAAAGGGAGAACAAAAAAAGAGGAGGAGATAGATGGAGAAAAAGGGAAAGATATAAAGAGAGAGGGAGGGAGAGAGAGTGAGAAACATCTGCAAAGCAATAGCCACAAAATCAGCCCTCTAACATCAAGGGCAACAGCGATTATTAAGCTTTCCCCTGCTTTGGCAGCATAGTTAAGTCTGTGTAGAAGTACAATAAAGATAGAGAATTATGACTGAGATGTATTTCTGCCTGCTGAGAATGGGTATCAGTGAGGAGTCCATTTGAAAGCTGCGTTCATTACCTTACGCAATTTGATTTTTGTGAAATCTAAGCAGAATTTTTAATGGTATGCCACACTGCTCAATAATTCGGCTGATAAGAGCCAGGGAGAATGGGAGTGCAATGGCCTGTGTAAATCTGTGACTGAAGACATTGCGGTTATCGCTCTCCTGCCGCCATCCCCATCCCTTCCTCCATCCTTCCCTCTCTCTGTACTCATCCTTTACATCCTCCCTTTCCCCCCTCGCCGCCTCTTCTTCTTCATTTGCTCTCGCCGAGGTTACTCATCCCTCTCGTTCTTCACCTCTTCCTTCTTCTTCTCCTTCCTCCCTTTTTTCCTTGTGTCTCATAGCAACACATTGGCCTATATGTGCCGTCCTTTCCCCTCCTCCCATGCGGCCGTACGCGCGTCATGATCGATTGTCTGCGCCTTTAGACGAGCGCATTTAAATGCATTTTTATCTCGTCTGAAGCGTTTCCGCTTCTTGTTGTCCTTTTTAATAAAACGAGATAAAACCAGGCTTCATTAAAAAGGTCACTGTTTGTTTATGCATTGTTGTTGTTGTTGTGGAGGTTCATAGAGAGACCTTGGAGATATATCAGCGCCCATCAGGCAGGAACCTTTCATTACACTCCTATACTAATAATGTTAAAAAACACACACGCATAGGAGAGATAAGGGTCCCCTTTAAAAGCGGATGCATTATTTAACACAGCCGGCTAATGGCCCAGATTGTCCTGTAACAATTGAATAACATCGGCAGATAACAGCGAGCCTTTGCTCTGTGCCTTTTAAAGGATGGCCCTGTGAAACCGTAGATAGTGGCCTCGCACCGACGAAGAGGAGGAGGAGGAGGAGGAGGAGGAGGAGGTGGAGGGGGCGGCGGCCTCTTCCCCAAGCCAGGCCACAAAACATTGCTCCATCAGAAAATAAGATCACCGCCAGAGGTCCAGACCAGAGAAGAAGAAAAGGAGGGAGAGTAAAAAGAGGGTGGAGGAGCGGATGGGAGGGGGGCGGAAATCAATAACATGTTGGTCAGTATTAATCTGGCATCAATATAGCCGGTATCTTTTACTTTTCATGGTAATGGCTCCAGTGATCTCCTAAAGTGCCTCTCAAGTGCTTAGAGGGCTGCAGATAGCATCTTATCAGGGCCAGAGGAGAGCACTGGCCAGGGAGGGAAGGTAAGCAAGGTGGGGGGGTAGTACCAACAGGGTCTTGGGCCACTTTCAGGGGGTGTGTGTGTCTGTGTGTGTGTTTGTGTGTGTGAACCCTTTCACTCAACCCCCTGACAGATGAGAAAGCCACGGCCCCGATGGCCAATACCGCTCCAGCAGCCAGTCCTCTGTTGGCGTCTGAACAAGAAAAGCTCACTCGGACAGAGGTCGGGTTACCTTCTGCTCCTCCGGGGAGGCTCGATTTTGTTTTGATGCATTTTTAGGTGCAGAAAACGGCGCCCAAACTTTTTATTTGTCCATCTTAAAGGCTGATTTTAAAGTCGTCTGTGTTTGATTTGCTGTGGAAGCGTTGAGCGCGGACCCTGGTGGCTCTCTGGCTTTGTTTATGTTGGTTTTACTGGGATGACAGGGTTTTTTTTCTTCTCCATATGCAAATCAATTGCCTGTGCTCTTGATACAAGGGCTGTCAGTGTGTGATAACTGTACATGGATCTTGAATGGATTGCGAGGCCGGACATGGTTTGTTACTGTTTTTACACATGTGGTCTTGTGTTTAGAGTCACGGTGGTATGTGGAGACTGTAAGGAGATTACTACTCCATCAACAAGTCCTTCCTTTTAATAGTCCATGTGCATTTCTCTCATTGGCTCTTTAACAATGCTATTTATCATACATAAGCTCACGGCTTTACATAAGCTGACAAGCTTATACCCACAAACTGGATATCTATAACAGTTCTACAGCTGTCAGTGAGTGTCTCAGTGTCAAAATGTTATAAAAAATTAACTAATGTTGGCATCAGCAACCTCCGAAACATCATCTAATGTTGTATTTTAAAACCAGGAAGAAAAATGAACATATAAAGTTTTTAAAAACTTTCTGCAGAACAAAGCTATTACCTGAGCATAAACTATGTAATTAAAGCTAGCATCTGGGACTTTTTAATGAAGAAATATCACATTTAAATCATTACAATGGCAGCCAATGTCACTTTTGCTTCCTTAAAGTAATAGTTTGAATAATATAAACATTTGATAAAAATCTTAGAGCTGTCTTCTATTAAAATTCCTGTAACAAACTACTTGTGAAGATTGTTATTGTTGTTTAAAGCTTTAAGCCACTGTTACTTTGAATAAAAACAAAACCCAACATTTAATAAAGATATTTTATCTGTGGGTTGTAGGTTTAGTTGTTCAGGTTGTCACTATTTTAGATTTAAATCAAAAAATGCATTGAAATTAACAGCTTATTTCAGTTACTGAACTCAAAAGCAGGACCTGCGATTTGAAATATGGCCAAAAAATATGACAATTATTTACACGTGACACACAGTGGTCTATCTTTTTAGATAAGAATTTTAATAAATGTATTTCTGAGCAGTGGAAATGACAGTTATCATGACCTATAAACAATAATCTGTAGATTTTAACAATGGCATAGCCTTAAGTGCTAAAAAAAAAACAATTTTAAATTGAAAATTTACCTCAAAAAGTCTAATCGTACCATAAATTTGGAGAATCCGGACACCCCTATTAGCCACAAAATCAAACTTTGGGCTCATTAAAAAAATATATTTTTAAGCCTGACTTGGTAAAGCATTAACATAGAGATATAACAGCCAGATATAACTTTGATGCTGGTCCTCTCATCAGATATTTGGCGGGATGACTATGATGTCTATTCTTAAAGGAAGTCACGAGAATTCAAAGTGTTTTTTTTTAAAATATAGTTCTGCATCTGGGGATTAACTCTTCTTGGCCCAGTGCTGGGGTTACACTGGAGATGATATATTTTTTTCCCTCACCCTGAAGCTATCATCCACCTGCAGAAAAAAGGCATCCCAGTAAGACCAGTGCTCTGTTACTGGGGTGGGGTACCCAGGCCTGGTGGATGTGGTCCACCCTGCGGGGTATATGAGGGATTCCTTGAGGGAGAGAGGCGGGGCAGATATAAACTGTGTGTGTGTGTGTGTGTGTGTGTGTGTGTGTGTGTGTGTGTGTGTGCCAGCCATTGGCAGCATGCCCTACTCACTGATCCTGTTGGATGCCTTCCATTGGCCCTCTTCCCCTTAACTCCCCCATTCCTCCCTCTCCCTCTATTCCTCTTCCTCTCTCTTTTTATTTCAACAGTGGTTCTGGTTAAGGCAAGAGTGAACATTCTGTAATACTAAACTCTGCATGTAATATGATGAAAAAGAGCATAATTAAAACACTATTCATCTTTCTATTTTTTTTTTTCTCCATGCAAAGCGTACATGCTCGACACCAGCAACTGCACGCAACATCTTTTCTGCCAGTGCCAGGGAGTTGCGCAATGCCAGTTGAAAAACAGGAAGCGTTGGTGTTGTGTGACAAACCCAACACAGAGCAGGTTGATGATGGCAAAGTTAACAGTGGAATCTCTTCGTCTTGGCCCCGTGTGTTTTGAATAAAAATACTCCGAGGCAGAGGCAGTGTTTGGCCGTCGCCTTAGGAATTACTCCTTCTAGCTCCTTTTGTCTCGGCCGGCTTATACAGTGAACTGAGGGACATCTGAAATGCCCCCGAAATGCAGTATATCTAATGAAAATGTTTTAAATCTCTATGCCCATATAAACTATTTGGGATTATCCAATATCTTTACAAATAGAGCTGATTATCCCATTAAGCTGAACTCTTACTATAAATAGTTTTTTAATACCGATGTAGATTTGTGGGGGCCGGAGCGGAGGGGTGAGGGGGATAAGTGTTTCTGGCGATGTTTTTTTATTTGATGCCCCCCCCTCCCTCCCTCCCTCCCATCCTTCCACTCGCCACATACACACACACACACTAACACACACACCAGCTCTCTCTTGCGCCCGTGGTCCTTTCTGTACGCTGTGAATATTCTACACTAATACCATTCTCCAAATGTCAGAATGGGAGAGCATAAAAACCTTGGCTTTATGATTTTATTTTTCACCTCCAGAAAAAAAAAAAGTCCAGGAGAGGGTTTCTTTTATTCCTGTTCCCTCTCTCGGTCTCTTCCTCCATCTCTCTTCTGTCTGCTGCGCTCAGTCTCTCTATTCCTGCTTCATTCTATTCCATTTATTCATATTCAACAGTCAATCATTTTCTGAAAAAAAGAGAGTGAGTGAGAGTGAGTGAGGGAGGAAGGCAGAGAGAAATCCGGAGATTGCAGATGGAAGTGGTATTTTTTTTTTCATGTTCTTATCCTTCCGCATTTGAACCGGCGATGTGGAAAAGCGCTAGGAGCACCGCTTTACATAGCAGCCTCCCTCTCATCAAAAGCCGCCAATCGGGCCTAAATCAGCATGCAAAATGCCACTCAACCCTGTAGCCTTTATTAAAGTTTGCAGGGACTCAATTTGAGATAGCGATCGTTCCTATTAAAAAGCCAAATGTAAGATAGTTTTTTTATATAAATCTCAGGGTGGAATGGAATTGTTAATCAGCATAGGCTGATGTGATTTCTCTGTCACAAATCCTGCCCAGGGCTCAGCGGCACACCAGCTTTACCGTAACTTCGGGCTTAGCAGTCGCCACGGAAACCAGGGGAGGAGGGTATAGGGAGGTGGAGGGGGTGAGTGGATTCGGGTGGAGTGTGTATGGTGTGAGAGTGTGTGTTGGGGGGGGGTGTATGTTGGGTGATGGGGTTGTGGGGGGGGTCGGCTTAGCCCCAACACCGCCACCGCCACCGCCACCACCCGCCGCCCCCCACCAGCCTCCATCAGCAGCCCTCCTTGATGAGAAGCGAGCTGATAACGGAGCTTGATTGGATTTGAGGCAAAGTGCTGGAGTGTGTTTTATTTTGCAGGGCTGGAGAAAAAAAAAAAAAAAACGCAATCTCTGACCTGTGGCTTGAAAAAAAATAAAAATAAAATAAAAGCACACTGTCACCTTACTTTGAAATTCTTTTGAAGGCATTGAAAGAAATATTGCAAAACACTAATTTCACCGGAGCTCCTTTTTTTTCCTTCTTCTTCCCTAGTTTTTGTTTTCCAGGCTTACTTGAGTTGTTGTCCTGTGTTTCTGCTCCTCTGTAAGGGAGCCATGCTGTAGAAGAGTGTGAAATTGGGTGGCCCCCTAGTGTGACCCAAGTGCCAGGGTTTTAAAAGGATGAGAGTGGTTGTCGTCCCTCCCTCTCTGCTGCCACAGCCCCTCCATCACCCTCACACCCTCACCCCCTCCCCAGCTCTTGGCCTATGTCCTGCCTGGCACAGCCTCCTGTTTGTGGGCTGAGCCGCGGACCCTTGGCCCCCTCAGACCCCGTGGTTCTCTGGATCGGTATCGGCCACGCTCAGAGAGCCGCACCAGCTTAACCTCCCAAACCACACAAAACACGCATACATATGCACACAGACACTTATAGAGGGAGAGACAAAGTGTACACATGTGGGAGTGGATTAAAGAATATGCACAATAAGGAGTGAATGAGTGTCGTCATGGCTGCGCACATGCTATAGTGTCAGCTCCTCTTATCCAATTTGAGGCATAGCCAGAAAGAGGTCATCCTGTTGGAGATATGATGGTAAACAAATGGAGCTCCAGCCTGCGGGCTGATTGGTCGGCGCTTGCAGGAACCGGCCGGCCAAGGGAACATGATCCCATGATGCATTGTTGGGTCTGCCTGGCCAGCTGCAAAAAAACCTTCGCCATCGTGAGAAACGAAATCCGCCGAGGTGGCAGATCCCATGAGAAAGATGCATCAGAAATCCCCCCCAAAAAGGGAGATTTTTTTTAATTATCTCTGTTTATATACATGTGCCAGCGTATGTAGTGCATTTGCAATCATAATTTGACGACCTTCCCCATTAGCGAAGCTGCTGTCTAGCCAATCTTCCCTGCCTCTCGGTAATTGAATGTGATTTTAATGGTGAGAAGCCTGTGCACACTGTAATCCAACACTAGAAAAAGGGGAAAGATAATGCCAGTGGCTGTCAAACGAAGGGTGAGTTTGACTTGAGTATCAACACACACACACAGAGGTGGAGTTTTGTTAAGTCAACAGGAGCTGGATTTATTAGGAAGTGACAGTTATGACGATCAGATCTCATCTCGCCGGTTGAGCGATGACCGGAAAAAGGTACAAGCTCCATTACAGCGATTGTGTTGTTCGGGTCAACAAAGAGCTTAAGAGTTTAAGAGTGTTTGTAATGATGCACATTCCCTGCTTTTGTCTCTGTCTGTGTTATTGTAGTCTGTGGTTTGGATTAGCAGCTCTCTAACCTGGCATGGAGTCAGTAGCCGTCTCTGTCTGATGATGTCACAAAGCTCTTAGCTGATGGTTATCTGTCGGTTTGGCTGAGCCCGCCGGGTTTGGCTTAGCCGCAGTGTCTTGTGGTGTTGTTAGCAGGCTTGTGGTGCACGGGCTGGTGATTGCATTCATGGCGCTGCCATAGCACGCATTATCAAGAGGAGTGATTGGATAGATTGCAGGAAGGAAACCCTGGCCATCTCGTGTGAACCCCAACCGTCTGGCAAAGGTCAAGGCTGAGCTAAACAATCCCAGGGCTCGAAGAAGAAACTAATGTCGCTGAGAGGAAGTTAAGTGGTGTCTTAGGGGAAGAACAAAGGTCTCTGAACTTAAAGATCGCTTATTGGGCACAATTTCTGAGTAAAACAATGACATCGGCTCTTTGTCATGTCATTCTTTTCTAATCAGCAGTTTAACACTAAAAGTGAATCATATTGAATCAACCCCAGACGTCATTCTTACCTTTATTTTCTTTGGGTTCGAGCTTGTTGCATCTTTCAGCCTCTTAACTCTATTTAGGTAATTAGTAATCAAGCATATCATACTTCTAAAGTAAATGAAAGCAAACATGTTGGGCATCTGTGTCTGATATAATGAACTCATCCTCTGACCTTTTTCTCCCTTTGTTAGTTTCCCTAAATCATGCTCTAGCTATTGTGCGGGGCGAAGAAAAGGGTTATCGATAAAAGCGATGCAGATGTGTGGGCATCTGTCTCTCATATGTTTCTTTTTTTCCTTTTTTTGTCAACACGGAGTTGTTGCAACTCCTCAAATTGGACTACACCCTCAACGTCTTCTCGTACTTTACCACAAAAAAAAAAAAAAACGGAAGAAAGAGTAAAAATAAAACCAGGGCAGACAGAGAGCCATATGTCTCAAATATGGTGGTATTCATTTCATTTTCTCCCAGCATGAAAAGCGTGGAGGGCTACCAGAGAGCAGGCTGTATGTATTAGTAACACCACAGCAGGCTATGCATCCCATACAGCGCAGCACATCGGCTCAGGGCTGGAGGACAATCTTTTGTCTTCGCTGTGAGGGAGAACACACATACACACTTGCAAAAAGCGGCAGCCAGACAAACATACATTGCTTTTGGGAGTGTTGTTGCAGTATATTTCCTCCTCTCTCTCCTCTGTATGATATGTTTACCAAATACCTGTTTAGAATGCGGCGGTGGCTGTGCCGCGCGCTCCCTTCCAGTCCCCGAGGATGCTCGGCGGTAAATGGCGGTATTATTTGTCAGCTCTGGCAGTGTCTTGAGGCTGCTTCAGAGAGATACAAGGAGGCAACTGATAAGGAGAGCATCAGAAGGGCAGTTAATTGCCTCCAGTCTCCGGGAGCTGGGGAATATTTAAAATCTATGGGATTAAAGACAGATTAAAAACTGCAGAAGCAGTGGGCCCAATGGCGCTTAAAGATTGCAATCAGCAAGGGTAATGGCGGAGAAGAAGGAGGGGAAAGAGAGGGAGGGGAGAAAAAAACACTGAACGAATGCGGCGGCTGGGGGGAGGAAGGGAGGGAGGGTGAAAAAAAAATGACAGATAGGAAATTCAGATCCGCTCCTAATGCCCAGGGTTCCATCTTGTAAGCACGATTCATCTACGTGTAAATCGTTTTTTTTTTCCCGTCTTTTCGTTTTCTTTTTCTTTTTTTTCCCTTCCCTCCTCATCCGAGGCCTGCTTTGCTAACGTTGCTGCTGCTGCTGCTGCTTCTCCGGCGCTTTGCCCCTTATCACTCCATCAGTGAATTAAAAGCGCTTCTCCCTATGAGGATTAAGGAGGTTGATTGAAGACGGTACGAAAACTAGCTAATAAGTCGAAAATGTCAGAAGGGCACTCTATCGAAACTGTGTACTTTTCATAATAAAGCTGACGAAAAGAGATGGGGGGGAGGGGGGGAGGGGGGGTAGAGCGTGAGTGAGGAGGGAAAAGGGGAAAGAAACTGTCATGTCAGATGTGGCGGATGGGAAGACAGACAGTGGGAAGGAGAGGACAGAGGGGGACCAGGAGCTGGTTTTTCACCCAGTTGGAGAGGGAGGCGCCGCTGTTTTTGTTGTGGTCTTGGGTGTAAAAATGGCAACAATCATGTGGCGAGAACAAAGACGGGGGCAAAAGGCGCCAATCTGCAAAAAATGATGCCCTGGCAGCACGATGCGATACAACCACGACAGACGAGAGGGCTATAATGTTATCATTAGTGATATTAATGATATCCAACGCTTATCGGCGCCATCTGAAGGCATCACAAATTACAGAAGAAAGAAAAACATGGGCCACATACACTGATATGTCTCTGTTTGGGTTAAAGAGGACAAGATGTGCCGAATCCTGAATTGTTTTCCTACCTTATCAGAAGCCCACTCACTTAATCCTGTTAATGACTACATGAGATACTTAAGGTATCATCTCCAAAATCAGCCATTCGCTTCACATATCAGCAAAAAATCTGTGGCAGTTTTTTTTTTTTTTTCTTTTTTCTTTATAATCCATTTTTTTCCTTCCTCTCTCAGACTCGCTCTACTCTCTCTCTGTCTGCAGTCTTTCGGTGAAAGATTAGCCTTATAAATTATGCATTGGTGGGTAGTGGGGGTAATCCGAGGCAGAGATAGAATCGCCAGAGTGTTGAAGGGGGCATCGGAGAGGCAGCGCCACCATCATAAATATGAAACAGATGTTGGGTGACATTTTAAAAAGTGAATCCAATCCCCTCCTCTGCTGCGTCTGGTGTTTTATATGAAGAGAAGAACCTGACATCCATCGCCTTCTCTCTCCCCGCCACTCTCCCTTACTCACCATCGCTTTTTCCAACACTTCCCTCAGTCTCCCTTTTTCGCCCATAATCCTGTGGAACCAGCGATGCATAGATTATACTCTCCCTTTATTCAGCATGTGTCTTACTGGGGCGATTGAGCCAAGAAAAACCTCTAAATGCCAATTCCGTCAATAACATCTGAAATGGCATCTAATCTACCCTGATTAAGGTCTATTTTAAACGATGCTTTTAGGGAAGGAAAAATGAAATGACGCCTTAAGAAGGTGCAAAATACACATGCGGGCGTGTGAATGTAAGGGTTATGTAAATGCGAGATGTTTCTGATACGAGGAGATGTCATGATTGCATCTGAGCGCCGAGCAGCCATTCAGACGAGTGCAGATGAATATGGAGAGCTACAGCTTCGACAATGCTCTCCTAATGTGCTTGGATGGGCGGCGTGGTTGTGGCGTATGGGTGTGATTGTTCTGCAGCTGGCAGCAGCCCTGAGGACTCCTCGCCGGTGTCTTTCATGGCAGAATGAGAAAAGACGCCACAATGAAGATCGTCCTTCTCATCCCGCTTTGTCTCGTCTCCTCTGCCACTTCTCACAACGGCCTCAACTCTATTCTGCCGCTTTCCATAAAGGCTCCTGTTGTTGCCGCGCATTGTCATGCATTGTTTGGTGCTAAAAAATGAAGATAATGCCCGTTGGAACAATGCTCGTGCTTTTGTTTGCATCTTTCTTTTCTCGCGTTTGCTTTCTGTCGGGCTTTGGCAGCCACAGAGGCACCTTGAGGGCATGAGTGACTCATGGAGGGGTCAGGGGTCAAGTTCCTGTTGGTAAGCGATCATAACCTGCAGAGAGCTTCAACTGTGCAGCCTCTGTTGTTAAAAACCTCTGGATATATCACAGTAATGTTCTTCTGGATTATTCAGCTACATAACCACAAGCTTTGTACTGATGCAAAAGGATAAACTGATAAAAATAAGAGTATCTGCACACAAACTCCACTGGTTTACTGACATTTAAGGACATCTTTTAAATTTAACTTATTGTTGGATTTATTCTAAACTACTGGCAAGACAACAAAACCAGATATGTCAGGCTAGATTTAGGGAAAATGTGTAGAAAATGATGCGTATAAAATGATGCACAAATCATCTTTCATCTAAAATCTCTCCGTTTAATGTATGTTATGGTTTAGCATATGAAAACATGGCTTCTTGGGTTTGAATACATTGCTCAGCAAATATAGCCAATGTGTGAGGTGTATGCTTTATGGAATATGGTCATACAATACATGAATACATATACAATGGGGGGAGTTGAATTCAAGGGCGATATCAGGTAAAACATCAAACACAAAAGTTCACAAAAAGTCAAGACAGGAAATATTCCAATACTATTTTTTCTTATTAAACAGGTAAATTGTACACTTCCTGATTTCAAGTTTCTCTCTTTTGTTAAGCTGGTGTTAAAAACATTTCATTGAACTTCGACAGCAACAAATTCACCAAAACGGTCTTGGTTAGTCTTTCCTTTGGTCAAAATAAATCCTAAATTCACTGAGCTATGAAAATACGTTGCTTCTACAAGCTGGTTTTGCTCACTGTCTCCCTTTCCATGAGTGTTCTATGTCCTTTTTCCACACTTTCAAGGCTCAACAATAAGGATTGCTCGATTGTCATGGGTAAAAAAAATGCCACGTCGAGCTAGCCACTAACTTTATTCTGGAGCTGATGATGGAAGTAGCTACATAGTCATTCTGCTTCCTTCTCATCTCTGTTCAGAGTTTAACATGTGCAGTTCTGATCAGCAACCAGCAAGAAAATGACGTTGGGTAAAGACAAACTTTTATGAGCTAAAGTGCAAGAGAGCATCTTAATTATTCTTGAAACAGGACTTTAGTTGGGTCCAACTCTAACTATGTGTTGCATAAGTTTGCTGCAAGTCTGAGGTTCAGGCCAATAAACCAGCGTCATCCACCCATGTGCCTTAAATGCAAGATAGAAATTGGTTCTCTAACTCATTTTTTTGGTCACTGCAAATGTACTGGTGTAATATATTATCTGAAACAGAGAAGATATTGGGCTCAGAACTGGAGATGAACCCTGTGTTTCTCATACTGGGCCTCCCAACCCAACGCTGAACATCCAAACATAATAAGAAGTTGTATTGTATTCTTACTTATGCAGCGAGGAAGAATATTTTATTGCAGTGGATTCATGAAAAAGTACCAACTGTTAAAGGCTGGCAAAGTGTTGATCTAGTGCCATTAGAGTACCTGACATGTATATTGCATTCAAAAACAGACAAATTCTATAAAGTGTGGGAACCCGATGTGAATTATGTAGAGCCTGATGTCTCTAATATCATGCTGCAGGGATTTTCTTGACTGCTCGTACTACACATTATTATTACTGTAACCCCAGGTATTATTCATACGGACCAGAGCTGATGTTCTGTTTTTTGTTTATTTTGTTTATTTGTTTTGCTTTTTATTTCTCTGAACCATATTATGTAACTATCCTTTACTTGTGAAAGTGAAATATTGATAAAAATATTGTTTAAAAAAACAAAACAGCATCATCTGTGTCATATAATGACCGCTTATAAATAACACAATTTGGAGGTAAATTAGCTAAATAAAATGACAACAATCACAGAAAATATTGCCCAAAAAAATCAACCAATAATGCACTCAGCCAATCACCAATAGCTGATTTATTAATGTGTTGCCCAACCTAAAATTGCTAAAAATAGGTCTAATTGGGTAAGAAACAGTTGTGAAACAAACACCTGGAGGTTAGCCAAACTGATTTGGAAGATAAACAGTAAATTAATTTTCCAAACTATCCATTTCATACAGTTTATGGACTAACTTTCTGGTTCAACTTTTCAAACTTTTTATTTATTTTTTCCTGGTTCAAATTTTTGCTACTGTCATTTAAGATGATCTGTGCCACACAGTGGAATAAAGTGTCTATTGATATGGGTGCACATGCTTTAATATCAATGGTTTACAGTGGATAATCTGGATAAATAGATCACTTTGTGGTACTTGCTGAAGCACAATAATTGCCGTGAGTTGTTGTTATTGCAATAAACCACAATTTTAGCATAAAGTCCAGTGAAATAGGCTAAAGAAACAACACAAAGCAGCCAAAGCAACATGATGGTGGACTGCAGGAGTGAAGTGTGATGCATCTCCTGCAAACTCAAACGCATAATAACGAATTCCTTGTGCAAAAAGAAAATCTCCCACAAAAAAGAAGAGGACGTATCCTACAGACAGAAGATGTGACTGAGGAACAGAAAACTTAGAGCTGAGGATTTAAAAAAAAAAAAAAAAGAGAAGAGAAAGAGAAGGAAATACTTGATAAAAGTAGAAAGCGTATTGGGAAGCAGGTGACGGAGGAAGAAGGGGATGATGGAGAGTACGATAGAGGCGGAGAGAGAGAGAGAGAGAGACAGAGAGAGTGATGGCCTAGAGAAAGTGTGATAGCGGCGGAGGAGAGTGATGGAGGGAGGTGTGTGTCTCGGGGGGCTTTGCTGAGCCCTCCCCCCGGCCTGTCACTCAAAATGGAATGAGGAGGTCTTATCTCGTTCGCACACGTGACCCCTAACCTGACCTCCCCCCTCCTCTTCCTCCCACCTTCCTCCCTCCCTTTTACCTATCCCTGCTCCTCTTACACTCCCTTTCGCTGCAGCTCCTTCCATCTCTCCTCTATCCCCGAAAATATTTTATTCCCTGGAAAAAAAAAAAAGAGGATGTGGAGGGGGGGGATATGAAAATCTCTGTAGTGAAAATTGATCGTTTTGGGTCTTTTTCTCTTCTTTGGGGCTGTGGTGAATTGACAAAGTGCTCCCACTCTCCTGCAGAGAAATGATAATCTATAAGGAAATGGAGGAAACATCAATGTGCTGGCATGTGCTGCGTATATCTCTGCATGTGTGTGTGTGTGTGTGTGTTTGTGTGTGTGAATGTGTGACAGAGGGTCAGATGAGAAACCGGCGTAGCGTCACACACACACACACACTGTATGTACACGTCCTGCACCTCAGGCTGTGTGCTAACTACAGCAACCAGCTCTGCATGGTTGGAGCTGGAAGACTCACATGCTTTAATGTCAGCACTGTAAATCTACCAGGTCATCTACAGTATCACACACACACACACACACTCACACACACACACACACTACAGGTGCTGTAAATCTACAGGTTGTTCTCATCACTAATGAGCTGGATATAACGGCTGCATGCCAAAAGTCAGCCTGCTGTCATGGGAAATTTGTTCTCATTAGTCCAAAAATATATTTCATGTCTAAAACGGAGCAGAGCATGTGGACACGTTTTACTGTTAAATATTTGAACTATAACCCATAAAAAAAATTCCATTAAACCAAATCTGAGCCCTGAAGTCAAAGAGGTCAGAAATAGCATTAGCAGAAACTTTATTATTAAGATGAAAATAGACATTTGTATTAAAGTTACAAAGACTGCTTGTCAGTCTATATTATGATTATTCACTTCCACGTTTATATGGCAACAAGCTCTAGGAGAAGAAACTTATTGTGATAGGATATGTGGTGCTAACTGTATTTTTGCTGCTGAAAGTGTATGCCTAATATCATAGTATTTCTTCAAGTATTTCTGTAATTATGTAACTGCTGTTGATTTTAGAATTGGTTTTTGATCGCAAAGGTTTCTATAAAAAGTTGCTCCAATGCATGACATTCTGACATTGAACACAACCAATGCAATATAAATTTCTGAATGAAATATCAGGACAGCAATTTTTCCCATAATCCTGCTGACAAAAACAGTCTTTAAAACAAACCATGACAAAATACAACCTCCGTGGTGGAGGTGAAAATGAAATATACAGCATGTTGAAGGGTGGAAAATGGTGCGTTGTTGATTGTTTGCACGTTTAACTAATCTGTTGAGGATTTATTGTTATTAAGATGTCATTCATTGGTTTTCATCTCAAAGGTGGCTACAAAAAGTTTCACCGAATGGGAAAAACCAATGTGTGACGTTTTGACACTGAATACAACCCAGTAATATTTCAAAATAAGAGTCAATAACATAATTTGAAAACAGCCAACTGTAAACAGAAGAAGTAAAGTAACACTGTATACTGTATGATAAACATCACTTTCAGAATAGTTAAATAAAGTGGTTTTTATCAGGATTTATTCAAATAAAAAGCTGGAATCACTCAAACTGACTTAAATATACATGATGATTGTTTATTTTTATGCATGCACTTATCTTGACATGCATCTCTCACAGCAGTTTTTTGGTACTACATTTATTCATTATTTATTATTATGATCATTTTGTTGGACATGTATGAACGATGTGTGGAGGTTGTGTTTTTATCTTACGGCACCTGACAGGAGTAGCACTCCAAATTTCGGTCTTCGTTTTTTAATGATACAAAGGCATTCTATTTATCTACTCTAAATTGGCAGTTTATGTATTTCTTATTAATAATGATATGATAAATGAAAGAAAAACACCTCAGTACATTGTGGTACAACTCAACAGCACCAAACACAACAGCATAAAGTTTCCACCTCTTTAAAACGGTTTGAACAAAAACTGAACCCAATAACTGTCATGAAGGACTGATTTATTTCACAACTGTTGCATTAGTTTGTTTGTATAACGAACTCAAAACTGAGTGTGGAATTCAAAATTAAACTGCCAGACTCGACACACACACACACACGCATGTACACTTTAACACACACACACACACACACACACACACACACACACACACGCATGTACACTTTAACACACACACACACACAGTCACCTGGGAGGCGGGTGTGTGTGCCTCAGCTAGTCGTCCTATCAGCACTCAGATAAGGAGTAATTAGACAGAGGGAGGGCCGCCATTAGCTGCTGTCTCCTACAACACAGCAACACACAGCAACACACCTCCAGCCTCAGGCTGCAGCAGAGCAACGCTCCACCAGCTGCTGGAGAGGCAACCAGGGAGTCAGTGGGACAGGGCAACCAGGGAGTCAGGGCAACCAGGGCAACCAGGGCAACCAGGGCAACCAGGGAGTCAGTGGGACAGGGCAACCAGGGAGTCAGGGGGACAGGGCAACCAGGGAGTCAGGGGGACAGGGCAACCAGGGAGTCAGGGGGACAGGGCAACCAGGGAGTCAGGGCAACCAGGGAGTCAGGGGGACAGGGCAACCAGGGAGTCAGGGGGACAGGGCAACCAGGGAGTCAGGGCAACCAGGGAGTCAGTGGGACAGGGCAACCAGGGAGTCAGGGGGACTGGGCAACCAGGGAGTCAGGGCAACCAGGGAGTCAGTGGGACAGGGCAACCAGGGAGTCAGGGGGACTGGGCAACCAGGGCAACCAGGGAGTCAGGGGGACAGGGCAACCAGGGAGTCAGGGGGACTGGGCAACCAGGGCAACCAGGGAGTCAGGGGGACAGGGCAAGCAGGGAGTCAGGGGGACTGGGCAACCAGGGCAACCAGGGAGTCAGTGGGACAGGGCAACCAGGGAGTCAGGGGGACTGGGCAACCAGGGCAACCAGGGAGTCAGGGTGACAGGGCAACCAGGGAGTCAGTGGGACAGGGCAACCAGGGCAACCAGGGAGTCAGTGGGACAGGGCAACCAGGGAGTCAGGGGGACTGGGCAACCAGGGCAACCAGGGAGTCAGTGGGACAGGGCAACCAGGGAGTCAGGGTGACAGGGCAACCAGGGCAACCAGGGAGTCAGTGGGACAGGACCAGAGCGACCACAGTTCATGTCCTGGGGAGGTTTCTCTGGGAATTCACGGATTTCAGCAACATGGAGGGAGTCACATTTTATTAATAATATATATTTTTAAATGTTGTTGTTGTTCCCAATATACTTTTAGCTCCACCAAGAAATTAACAAAAAATAATTCAAAAATGTTCCACCATATTGTAATATCTGACCAAATGGAAAAATACTTAAAACAGTATTATGCTTTAAAAAAAAAAATAGAAATAAAGGGTGACAAAAAGTTAAGTTAAAAATATAACTTTTTTTATATGACAAAAGCAAAACAGAGTATTTTTCACTTTTCTAATTTAAAAAAAATATATTATACATTTAATTACATTTAAATATTTTTTTTTTAATTTGATTAAAAATAAAAAATATTAAAAATATATAAAAAGTTATTTAATTGAATAACTAAAAAAATAAAATAAAAAAATATATATTTTTGAAATATTATTTCTAGTGTTGAGTCAGTGGTTAGGGACTTGGGGTATTTGAGTCCCAAAATCTAGATCCAGGGAAATCCATGTCAAAGTCATGGTGTGATATTGGCTCATATGTTCAAATAGTAATAATTTATAAATTCCAGATGTTTATATTAACTCCTAGTTGTCAGTTCAGAGCTTCTTCTCTGTGAGAATCTGAACGGTGCACTTTGATGACATCATCACACTTTGTTCCTCTCACTCCTTTAGTCTAATAAATACATTAATGAGCAGGAGAGAAATTAAAAAGCATGAAAAGAGAAAGTGTTCCTGTCAGGTATTTTAGAGGATCTGTGTCTTGTGTTTTCATCTCGCCGCCACCGGCAAACTGTAAACTGCCAAACTTTCTGCCTGCTGCCTGGTGGCGTGCTCCCAGACGCAGGTGAAGGGGGGCAGATAGGGCTAATGCTACAATCCCTGGTAGCTTCCTGCTCCTCGTCGTGCCACTCAGTAATGGTTTTCGCGTGAAGACTTTGTGCCCGTCAGAAGAATTCAACAAATTGTCAGATTGTTTGAACAGCGGTGGAGTTATCCATCCTCTGTGTGAATTATGAGCGAACACTGAAACTCAGTGGGAGTTTTTCACTCTCCCCATTCTTCCCCTCCCAGTAAAACAAACATTTGAAGGCTTTTGTGTTGCCTGTCTGTATTTTACCATTTCAAAACGTTGTCTTCTTACGGGTGATCTAAACTATAATCACCTTGACATCCGTCAAGCTCCGGCATGAAACAATGCCGCCCGGCTGCTCAGAACTGAACATCAATAAGCTTAGAGGCACACTGCCTTTCCCTGACGCCGATTTACACTTTAATGCAAATAGCCGGCTTTGTACTCTCCATATGAAAGGTGTTATTAAATCTTATTTTGCATTATTCTGGGGTTGGGGGGGATAAATCTATCAAAGGGTTCAGAATTCAATAACTTCGTCTTTTTCTTTTTCTTTTTTTTTCGTTGTTTTTATTTATTCAAAATTTTAATTAAGTTTTGATTCCAAATGCGTTGGGGGGTAAATTGGCGACTAGTGACAGGAGAGAGAAAGAAGAAATCCCTGTGAAGTTTCCCCCCCTCCCCCCTCCACTCCCCCCCTCTCCCACAGCTTGCTCCCATTTACTCACTGTCAAGAGCACTCTTTCTAAAGGGGAGCTGCACTTTTTTTTTTCTTTTTCGGAGGATCTTTGGCATACAGGAGTGTAATACAGAAGAGTTGGGTGAGGTACAGTCAGCAGGTGAGGGCTGGGGGGAGGGGGGGGGAGGGGGGGCCTCAGGTAACACCTCCTCAGGTCAAGCCAGGTCAATCCCTCCTGAACCTGGCTCATCATGTTGGAAATTTATGGCCCCCCTTGGGGCCCCGGCCCCACCCGGGCTACTGTAGGAATTATTCATCCGCCCTGTGGCTTCAGAGCTCCACTGGATTAACTTCTGCTTCTATCACAGGTAAGGACACATGGCTGAGGTCATTACAGTCAGAAACTCAAACAAACACATTTCCATCTCCTTAATATCTTTGTGAAGAAGTGAGAGTTTATATAAGTCTTTTATTGGCCTTAACTGGAATCCAATATACACAGTAAAATCAGAATACTCAAATTAACACTGTGAGAGTTGATCTTAACACTTTTAAAGTGTCTATATGGGTCCACACCTGTGTTAATGTAACACTTTTTTGAGTGTTGGTACCTTTACACTGAGTTAGTGTAAATTTGACTCTTTTTGGTGTTAGATTTTAACTCCAAAAGAGTCAAATTTACACTATAGACACTTTAAAAGTGTTACGATTTCCTTGTGTTGTTGTTTCTTCTCCTTTCATATGTATGTGTGCGTGTGTTTGGGTATGTATCCAAATGTGGGCGCTTGTATGTATGTATGTATGTATAATTTCGCTGTATAGCTAAATTATATTTATGTTTTTGTAATACAAGACATGTTTAGACAAGGAAGTTAACTTGTCATATTTAAGGAGAGGGGGTGGAAGTTTATAAGTTTTACTTCTCCTCACTCACGAATATGTATTCTGTCATGTTAAATGTTTTGTCTGACTCTTTTTTTATTTTATTATTATTTGTTTTCATATTCGAAATAAACTTAAATCAAATCAAAGATCAACTCTTACGGTGTTAATTTGGGTATGCTGATTTTACTGTGTAGAAGAAATAGGAGTTGTTTTGACTGTTTGTCAGCAGGGTTACAGAAACTTACTGCTCAGATTTTCATGAGACTGTTAAAAGTTTGCATGGGCCAAAGAGGAACACATTACATTTTTGAGAAGTTACACAACTTTTTTTTCACTTTTGATAACTTTACAAGTTTGCACATAGCTTTGATTGAGGTCTGTCTCTCCAAGTTCTTTTCTAGTTCTACAGAATTTGGACAGAAGATTATCGTTGATTTGAGATGTGGTGATGATGGTGTAGTTAGCTTGAATCTATATCTAATCCATATATGATTCTACAACAATGGTGAAAATCTTGTATATCCATGTTTGATGATGTTATTAAAAATAATGTTGCTTATTCATTGAAACTATTTCTTCTAAAGCTTTAGAAGAAATATTCAAATAAAATCTTAAGAAAAGGGTAAACCAGCTGAAACCATTTAAAATGAATATATATATATATATATATATATATATATATATATATATTCATTTAAAATTAATATTCATTTTAAAAACGTGTATATATATATACACGTTTTTAAAAGGACAACAGTAAAAGTTTCAGGTTTTTCCATCCTTCCAAAAAACTTTTTTGGCGGGGTGGGTGGGGCGTTCATGAATTATTATTTTTTTCATATATTTATAAATGTAATTATTATTTCATGTTTTTTTTCAATTTTTAAGGTTTATGTATATTATTTTGTATTAATATTTATTCCATTTTTCACAATATTTCAAAAAAAATATTTCAATTTAATTTGAATTTTATGGCATTTTATTATAAATTAGCATTTTTAATTTGGATGGTTAATTTATTACATTTTGCATTTATTTTACTGGTTATTAGATTTTATAGTCCATTTTACAAGTTTTTATTGTACATTTTTTAAATTCAGTTTTAGTCAGTTGGCTAGTGTTTTGTTTTTATTTTTATTTTACTTCTTTTTTTAAAACTATTTTTATTAATATTACTTTTGTATTTTTCATTCTTTTTATGTACTATTTTTCTTTTTCTTTTTTTTAAATTGAATTAATTAATTTCTGCAAAAAATACACGACATGGAAAACATGAGTTGTTTAAACTTTGTGAATGTAAACCCATGAGCTCACTCCATAACTTGCCCATGTCATGTTCAGGCTGCGTCAGGACTCATTCAGCGCTCTGAGAGCGTGACCCGGCCACGCATAGCTGTCTGACTGTACAGAGGGGCGGGGCTAGGGGGGGCTGGGGGGGCTGAGGTTTGGGTGGTGGTGGTGGTGGAGGGAGGTGGTCTGAGTGGAGGTGTCAGATGTTGGCTGCGGTCTCTGAAAACAGCCCTAAAAGCCTTGTGCTTTCAATTAAAACATCCATCACGGATTACTCACACAAAAACATACCTTCAGCCTGCTAAGAGTGGTGCCTGTTACTTACAAAGGGCTTACAAATCCCACCTCGCTGCCTCGGGCTATGGCATCTCACTAACACACACACACACACACACACACACACACTCTCATCTGTGCACTCCTTCTTCTCTTCTACCTCTTTCCCCCTCTGTCACTGTCCTCCTCTTGTTCTGTCTGTCGCTCTCTGCTTATGTGTCAAATCAGAAGGGAATGACCCGCTGAATGAATCGTTTTATTTTTAACGTGATGAATGGCGGCAGACGATGAGGTGGCTCGTCTCGGGCCTCCCTGCGCAGGAATGCGGCGTTTTGCTCGCGCCGGGGCTGTCAGACAAGTTGGGAAACCCACACCGCTTTATAGACAATACTTCCACGTCTGACTCCCCCCACCTCCCCCTCCTCCACCTCCTCCACCTCCACCTCCACCAGACAGCCTGTTTAGACCAGTAACCCAACCCCCGGCCAGTGTGTGTGTGGCAGACATGGCTGCCATCGTGGCCACCGTGGGTTTTTTCCTCCTTTTCACAGGGGCTCAGGTAACCTCTCAGCCCGGAGGATGCCAATTTGAATAAACCCCGTTCAACTCAGGTAAGGAGGAGGAGGGAGAATGAAATGTCTTGCTGAAGAAGAAGAAGTAGGAAGCTAAGACGGGCGGTGGCGGCGGTGGTGGTGGTGGTGCTGAGTTTGCAGTAACCACATCCCCCTCCCCACCCTTCCCTCTCTTCTTCCTGTTTAGTGTATCATATTCATTTCCAGATAAATGTGCTCAGAGGCTACTGTTGGGCTGGGAGATATACTCCCCGACTCTGAGGCTTTGAGCGCACACGACCGTCGATCTATTCTCCCTCCAAACCTCCCTCTCAGATCAGCCCGTGTTTACATAGCATTACCATATATTAAGCCTCGCATTTTCATGCATAGTGTCCCTGTCGCAACTCTGACAGCAGAAGAGAGGGGAGAAGCAACGAGAGGCCCAAAGGGACGGGAGCAGCCCCATTCCCTGCCATTGATATTCATTACAGTAGATCTACAGAGGCTGAATCTGCCTCCCGCCCCCTTGGGGACAGAAACACTTTATGTCCTTATCAGTGTTGGGAACAAGGATTTTCTCCTCAGCTAACAACAACACTGGCTGCAGCTACACTGGCTTTCCCTCTGCCTGCGTTTCTTTAGGCCCCGGCAGTTAGCGTCGCTTGGAAAATGTGTTTAATCTCTGCGAACACAGCCCACCTCGCTGCAGATAAGGTGAGGTTGGGCCGTCTGCAGATGACCCACACCTCCCCACTTCCACACACACACACACATCTGTATCCCCTATTGGTTCACATGTATACACTCTCTCCACACAACGGTGCACATCTCAGAGCGTCACCAATCTCCCATGAATTACCTGCAGCTCCTGCAGGCAAAAGCAATCACATGTTGTGTTTGTGTGTTGCTACGTGTTCAGACTGGGGTTCAGTTTGCCAACACTGACCTTTTGGAGAAAAAAAATCACATGCTTGCTTCCAAAGATGTTGTGGAAGTGATAGTGAGCTTTTATACAACCATTAATGAGCCTCAAGCCTCCTTTAATAATTCCAGCATGTATCAGTGGTGTTGTTGAAACTTTAGGCCTCTAAAATCTGTTCTGATACAATAAAAACGGGGAATCTCAGGCTCCAGTTACCCTCAATCAGTCAGATTCAGCCATGAATAAAATTCTAGTGTTTTATCTGGCTTTTTCCATCCTATCAAAATATCTCTATGCTTTTAATAGTTGCTGCAGGGAATTCTAATGTAATGAATGTCTCCTATTTGTTTCTTTTCTTATGAAACAGTCTAATCATTGAAGAATAACCTTAAAATTGCAAAATATCAAAAAATATTGGACACCAGTGGTGTCATTCCAGAAGAATAAAGTAAAAATGAGAGAAAAAAGCAGATACTCAAAAGGAACACAGCTGCATTATGGGAAAATCCAAATTTAACTCATCCACAGCTTCAATCAGATATTCAGTTTTATTCTTCACTCAATGCTTTGTGTGTGTGGTGATAAAGAATCAATGCAAATATTAAAAAACCTAATTATTCTGCATCAATTGCCTCAAGTCGCCTTTAAAAATGTCAGCATGTATCAGTGGTGTTGTTGAAACTTTAGGCCTCTAAAAGCAGTTCTGACACAATAAATATGTCGGTGCCCTGAATCAGTCAGATTCGGCCATGAATAAAATTCTAGTGTTTTATCTGGCTTTTTCCATCCTAAAAAAATAACTCTGTGTTTTTAATAGTGGCTGTAGGGAATTATAAAGTAATGAATGTCTCCCATCTGTTTATTTTCTTATTAAACAGTCTAATCATTGAAGAATAACCTTAAAAATTGTAAAATAGCAAAAATATGGGACACCAGCAGCATCATTCCAGCAACATAACGTATAAAAAATTTGAAAAAAAACACACATACTCACAAGGAACACAGCTGCATTATGGGAAAATCCAAAGTTAAGTCATCTAAAGCTTTAATCAGATATTCAGTTTTATTCTTAACTCAATGCTTTGTGTGTGTGGCGATGAAGAATCAATGCAAATATTAAAAAAACCTAATTATTCTTCTGCATCCATTGCATGCAAACTTAACTGCTTAAATGAAACTTCAGTTTACTGCACATGCAGTAATTAAGAAAAGTTCAGAATTACAGAAGAAAAAGTGCTAAGACATTCCATACATTTCTATATTATCTAGTATTAAATTATAAATATTATATTACATTCCAACCCCAGTTCCAAAAAAAAGGCGTCAATAAAAACAAAATGCATCAAATTCAGATTTACAAAAACAAAAGTGTATCAGTTTCAACATAAATAATACTGTCTTTGTACAGTTTTTAATGTAATATACAGTACAGGCCAAAAGTTTGGACACACCTTCTCATTCAATGCGTTTCCTTTATTTTCATGACTATTGACATTGTAGATTCATCAAAACTATTAATGAACACATGTGGAATTATGTACTTAACAAAAAAGTGTGAAATAACTGAAAACATGTCTTATATTCTAGTAAGCAAAGGGTGGTTACTTTGAGGAATCTAAAATACAAGACATGTTTTCAGTTATTTCACACTTTTTTTGTTAAGTACATAATTCCATATGTGTTCATTCATAGTTTTGATGCCTTCAGTGAGAATCTACAATGTAAATAGTCATGAAAATAAAGAATTGAATGAGAAGGTGTGTGTTCAAACTTTTGGCCTGTACTGTATGTCATAAAAGATTATCAAATGATAACATCCTGTTTTATTTACATTTTAGACAACTTTTTGGTATTGGTGTTGTACTTTAATATTCTACCTTTTTTCCTTTATTCATTGGTGAAGATTTCTACTATTGCTGATTAAAGTTTGTAGCTATAATATGGCTCCACGTGAAGGTGCAGAACATATAAACTTGTAATATTTCTTCCTCTAACTCTCCTCATAAAGCAGCCAGAGTGAACTAATGCTTGTGAGTGTGTAAAGTGCATGAAGCAGGTGGTTGTTCACCTGTTCTTGACACCCATCAGGGAGTGTGCCTGCCGCTGGTTATCTCTGATGTGTGTGTATGTGTGCGTATGTGTGTGTGGTTTATCAGTTAAGCCCCAAACAGGGAAAGTTCATCCTCTGTATAGATCATATCAGAGAGTGTTGACAGCAGCGAGTCTTGGGTAAGCTGAGCGCGTGACGAGAGCTGTGACTTGGCTTTGTGTTGTTCTAGACAGATTTCACAATTAATCACCGTTCTGGCTGCAGATTCCACACATGCTGGAGCTACCGTGGAGACGGGAGGCCTCGCCGGGACGCACACACTGACTTGGACAGCAGAAGTAGACCGACTTGTTGTACTGTATTTTAATATGATTTAAAACATGATGTTTATCTTGAAAGTATGACATTTTTTTAGTTCTTTTAAAAACTTCTTAATGTTGCAACAGCCTTCAGACCAGACAACTACTTTATATTCAAAAAATAATAAACCTTAACTACATTTTAGGTTGTATGTCTTATTGTTGTATTCTTTTAAAAATGCAATTAAAGTCATCAGTTATTTTGTTATATTTTCAAATAAGCAACCAATCAACAAGATCTCCGTGTTAGTAGGGCTGCACGATTATGGCCAAATTGATAATCAAAATTATTTTGATCAATATTGTAATCACTATTATTAATCATGTTAGTAAAAACATCTGTATTTTTATTGCACTACTTTTAAACAAACAATAGGAAGAGTTTTTAGTGTCCGGTGCTTGTTGTAAACAAACAGAGATCTCTAAGTGAACACCTCCTGCAGCAGCAGCACATACACACTGTACTGCTACAGAGCTAACTGTTAGCCTGTTAGCACATACACACTGTACTGCAACAGAGCTAACTGTTAGCCTGTTAGCACATACACACTGTACTGCTACAGAGCTAGCTGTTAGCCTGTTAGCACATACACACTGTACTGCTGCAGAGCTAACTGTTAGCCTGTTAGCACATACACACTGTACAGCTACAGAGCTAACTGTTAGCCTGTTAGCACATACACATTGTACTGCTACAGAGCTAAGTGTTAGCCTGTTAGCACATACACACTGCACTGCTACAGAGCTAACTATTACCCTGTTAGCACATACACACTGTACTGCTACAGAGCTAACTGTTAACCTGTTAGCACATACGCACTGTACTGCTACAGAGCTAACTGTTAGCCTGTTAGCACATACACACTGTACTGCTACAGAGCTAACTGTTAGCCTGTTCGCACATACACACTGTACTGCTACAGAGCTAACTGTTAGCCTGTTAGCACATACACACTGTACTGCTACAGAGCTAACTGTTAGGCTGTTAGCACATACACACTGTACTGCTACAGAGCTAACTGTTAGCCTGTTAGCACATACACACTGTACTGCTACAGAGCTAACTATTAGCCTGTTAGCAATTTGCTAGCCACCGAACCCGCGACTCGTTAAGATGAGTAAGAACGAGTCTCCAAAAGTCTCCAATAACACCAGAAAAAGTCGCTGGATTTGTCGGCAATCTCAAAATAGTCGCTAAGGGGGGTCTGAAAAGTCGCTAAATATAGCAACAAAGTTGCTAAGTTGGCAACACTGCTTCGCTGGCTTTTACAAATGTTGCGTGTTGTTGTGGTGTCGAGTACTACGTCACATCCTGCTTAGTGTTCTATCCAATCAGCAACCAGGATGTTTTCAGGGTAGAAAAAGTCCCGCTCCGGACGGCTCATATTCAAATTAGGGGCGTTTCTGCGAGTAAGACCCGCCTCATTCTGGGTATTGGGCGTTAGTGGAAACACCCTTATAGTTAGCAACCAGAATCTGCAATGGTGCCATCAGGAGTTTTTATTTACTTTCAACTAAATAATCGTTGCAGTTGAATTGCAAATGAAAAACGACATGTTGTAGGAAATGGTCACATATGCATGAGGGCCCTGGTACCCTCTGAAATCATGTGTTTACTGGCAGTGTTACATAATTCAGCTGTAAGGGAAGTATTGTGTCTGTAATCCTTTTATTAGCCTGCAGAGTTCCAGATTACAGCCTGAGACGAGGGTCTGCAAGATGGTAGTCAGTACATCCAGAGGCTGAGCACTCTCTTCACAATATAATCAACATGCATAAAGCCCCAAAACACCACAAACAAGTACGTAACATTGTAATGTAACAAGTTACTTTTAAAGGTTAAATTAGCCAGCACTGTTCCCATCAGCACCTGAACACAGCATGGAAGAGTTAAATAATCAGCCAGGTTGAATTCTCATACAACCAAACCAAGGACAACTTTTTTCACATTTGTTTTTGATAATACAAATTGTCATCAAAATCGGATCTTGTTTGAAAGACAACTATCTGTCTGGGACATAGAGGAATGGAAACAGAAGGATTTACGAGGTATTTACCCCATGTTTAACTACTAAATCATAGTGTAACAGTAGAACAAACAGTAATGTCAGTTACACAGCCATATCTACCAAACATTGGTTAAAATTGGCCACCAAAGCTACTGGTCGTACCAGACCAAATAAGGCTAGAAAAAAAACCCAAAGTGTCTGAAATCCAGTTAGTTATTGCTTGTGAATTCAACTTTCCTATCTGTGTTATTTCTGCTTTGCAAAAGTTTCAAAGTTGTACTGTGTATTATTTGCACGACACAGAGAAATAAAAACCTTTTCAACCACCAATTGCAATTACTTTTCCTATCCAGGTTTAAGTTTCTGTTGGACTGAACCAACATACCTCCATTGACACTTTATTTTAAATGTACTTCTGCTTCTGTTTCACCTGCTGAACATAGTGGATGATATCAAGCCACAGACATTTAATCAGCCCCATCAACCAACTACTACACTGGTTTCACCTGTTCAAACCACACCACCAACTGCATTATATCAGCTGAACAAGACGCTGATGTTTTCTAAAATGAAAAAGGCATTAATCCTTAGAAGTATAAGCATTAACATTACTTAAAATAGCCCCAAACTCCAAAGGGTTGTCGGTTTTGGACTCCTTTTCATTCTGCCTGTATAAACCACCTAAAAATCTTTACCATGACGTGTTGGTATCATTGTTTTCAGCACAACCTCACCTATATGACCTGATTATTTTTTTCATTTTGACTTACTGGATCAACATTTTGAACACAAAAAAACACACCAAACACAAAAAACAAACCAAAATGACAAACAACACACATAAAAAAACACAAAGAAATTACAAAAAACAAACAAACAGTAAACACAAAAGATTGCATTACAAATGCTAAATGCACAAAGCTAAATTAGAAAAATCTCTGGAAAAAAAGTAAAATCATGTGAATACACTTCGAGGTGTTTTTTTTAACCTTTGCTAAAAAAGGGTTGATGCATTAAATTGGACATGGAAACTTGTGGAAAAGCCAAAACTTTAGAGTTCAGCTGCACAGTTTTTACGTTGTGACGTCATGAAGAAGTCATGCTATGGTGCTTTCGTGGACTCCAGAGGGTTAAATATCTAGTCCTGCTCATATCAATTCAGGTCTATTTTAAGGGCTTCCAAAAAAAATTACAATAGTGTTTCCATTCACAAAATCAGTCTCAATGCTCTTCATTCAGTTTACAAGCTTTGGGGAAATTGAATGACCTGTTATCGCCCAACAGGAGTTCAGCCCAACAGAAACATTTTTGGGTAATCATAGTTATTTGCCGTGGGTAACAACATGATGGACACTTTCCGCTCATCCCTCCGTCCATACATACATCCATCCATACCTGCAGGGGCCCTGGAGGAAACAACAGACAGAGAGGATAGTGTTTTAAGAGGAGGATCTCCACCTTTTTATTTGAAGGGAAGACACAAGCCTTATTATCTCCCTGTGACAGCCACAAATTACTGCTGGCTCCCCGGCCCGCCATCCACATCCACACGCATGAATGGACAGACACAATCCTCTCTCTCTTTTTACAAGGCTCTCCTCTAGCTGCCTCTGTCTTTAACTCGTTCTCTCTACCTGCGTTACTCGCTGACATCAAGGTGGCCAATAGGACATGTGGCTAACGCCACCCAGGGTTCAAGGTCAGAGGTTAAGATTTGGTTGAAATTAGTGACAGTTAGTTCATCGTTGGGACTTTGAGATTATGGCTCAGGTTAAGGTAATAGTTGGGTGTTTAGTTTAAAGCAGGGGTCTCAAACTCAAATTACCTGGGGGCCGCTGGAGGCAGTATCAAAATGACCAAAAGAAGAAACAAAATGACAGAAAAAAAACTAAATTACTTAAGACACACAATGGCAAAAAAGACACAAAATTACTATAAAAAAAGACACAAAATGACAAAAAAAAAGGCACAAAATTACTAAAAAAAGACACAAAATAAAAAAAAAAGACATAGAATTACCAAAAAAAGACAAAGTTACAAAAAAAAGACACAAAATGACAGAAAAAAACTAAATTACTTCAAAAAGACACAAACTGACAAAAAAGACACAAAATTACTAAAAAACAAAAGACACAAAATGGCCAAAAAAATAAACAACATGACCAGAAAAAGACACAGAATTACCAAAAAATACACAAAATTATTAAAAAAGACACACAATTATTAAAAAAGGACACAAAATTACCAAAAAAAGTAATTAAAGGGACCTTCCACACACAACATGGTAAAGTGCCATTCATATAAAACTCACATTAAACTTCCATATCAAGGTGGGGGCCACAAAATATCATCACGAGGCCAAGTTTGAGACCCCTGGTTTAAAGGGTTAAATTCAGGATTAGGAGTCCAGTATTGAATATAGGGCCTCATGCATATGATACAAACATTTTTTGTGTGTCCGTGTGTGTGTATGGGTAACCCAACCCTGGTCAGGGCCCATCCTGGGCGGCCCTAATTGGCCCTAATGCCGGCCTCGGTCTGCACTGCTTTCATGGCTGTAATTAGGCTAATGGAGGGCGCCGGTGCCAGACTGAGAGCCAGACCAGGGGTCAGTAGCCAGCGGGCCAGTGGACTGCTGCCGGGCAGCCATGCGACGGGAGAACAAGGAGCCTTTGGAGGGCGGGCAGAGGCTGAATGGCCGGCGGTAATGGTCCTAGTGACAGTCACGTTGGCGAGGGAGGCCGTCTGAAAGGGGGACCAACGCCAGGCGGTGAAGTGCAGCCTGCCGATGACAGACGGGATGCCAAAATGGCGTCTTGTTCCTTTCTCATGAACCTCACCATGAGGTTTTGTTTACAGGTGCTTATTGTCGCAGCCCTGGAAGCCCTGCACACAAGTTTAAGGATTTTATCCTTTAAAGAAGGGATTCTATATGAGGAAATTGGAGATTTTCTTGAAACCCCAAGCTGTTTCTTGCTCTTTTTCACAATCTACTCATTGTGACCTTGTATTGTACTGCAATATATAAAATATATAAGATATATAAAAGTCTGGCAGCTCTATGGAATTAGTGCAACCAAGACCAGAAGTGGTCACAACTAAAAAATGTATTATGTGTAGAAAAACAAATCATAAATCATAAAACTTGGAATCTTACATACAACACTTTTGCAAGTGCCCAAGTGTCATTAATATTGGAAAAAATAATGCGTCTCCATGCTAAACATATTGAATTATTTGCACTTTTACAACCTCTACTTACAGCCTCTCATGTCCTCTCCTCTCTGCTCTGTGTAAACAGCCTCTCCTGTCCTCTCCTCTCTGCTCTGTGTAAACAGATTTTGAGTAATTTTTTTGTCATGTGAGCGTTCTTCTCAGCAGAATCAATCATGTCTTCAGTGTCTCTGAGGAGCAGAATTTAATGTTTTTAACAGTAACAGTTTATTCTAAATGGTTTATTTTTTGGGGATGTTTTTAATACAACATCTAGAATAAAGTGATTTTGAAAGAAATATCACAATTTTAAGCTTTGTTTTGGTTAGTTTTTGTAATGGAAACTTTCAAAACCTTCAAGGTTTGTCAGGAAGTTAAAATTCTGCTGATAATGCCTGTTTTTACAATGTCTTTCTACAATAATCAGTGTATTTTTTGGGCGGGGGTTTCAGAGGGTTACGGCCAAATAAAAGCTGAGGATCATTCAAGACTTTTCCATCCAAGCTCACATTCTGGGACCTACTGAAATATGACTCATTGCTCCACTCTGTCTGCAGAAAACGACTGGAGTGAAATGAGACTTGTGGTTGCAGGGCTCCAGTGAACTGACAGTCCCAGATCCAGCTCCTGTGCAGCATGAATGCAGTGAACATACAGTGTTGCATGTGTTTACAGACGTTTTTCTGTGTCTGTGCACAAGCAGGGAATCTTGACTGATAATTAAATGGCAGAAACGTGCACACGCAGCCAAAGTGTTTTGTAATCTAAGAGGCTTAACACAGCAAGACTTCAACACTGCAACACCACCGCGATGCCTCAGTCCGCCGCCACACAGATTCCATTTCAAGGGTTTCCGCTTAAAGTCTTACTTACTTAAGGAGGAAAAAATGACGACGCTGCATATTTACCCCATCAAACATGCCCCCATCTTCATCATGCTTTCTCTCTTCCTCTTTTCCTCACAGTTGTTTTGTTAGATGACTGCAATATCCAATTTAAATCCCTCCCACCTCCTTGTAACAGCTCTTGTCTTCTGTTAACACATCCATTAGCTCACCTGTCTATCAGAATATGATGGAGGTGATAATACACCTGTTGTCACCTGAAACTTCTCCATTATTCTCTATGCCAGTATGTATTTAGGTGCATTATTGTGCTTAAACCATGGCCAATTACCAAAAAAAGACCATTTTTACACCGCAACCCATTTTAATGATGTGATTTGTTGGTTTAATATCTGGTTAAGTTGGTATCACCATTAAATAAAAGAAAATTGAACTCTGCTGCGATTCCATCTACAGTTAACGTATAAAGCTCCAGAGTAGGGCTGGGAGACAATTCAGTATGATCATTTATCATCTTTCATTGGAATTATAACATGATTAATTCATATATGTAGAATTTGTGAGATACAACTATGTCGTCTGAGTTGATAACAAAACTAATTTCTCAAAAAATCTGATGTATGAATGCATATTTGTTCTCTCCATTTAAACTTAAGTTCTTAATTACATGAGGAAATACTCAGTACTTTTCATTTGTCAAGTATTTATTTCATATCGACTAATATTCAATAAATTACTAAAAAACACACCATACCAGGATATATACCATTATTGAGATGTGAAATGACTGATATTGGGAGTCTGCTTATGCTGCAACATTGAACACCACTAAAATCAACATTAGAAGTGCAAACATTCACTCTTGCATGCCATAGAGAACATTCAGGTCTTTATTTATTGTAACTTTTTAATGGAAAGAGAATAAACCTTTTCATTTATTATTACAGAGGCCTAATATTACTAACAATAGAGGTGCTTTTTGCTTTTACCATGGACCAAAGCAGCATGGAAATGGTACAAAAAACAACTAATTGGATACTGGTCATTAGACTTTATATATTGTACTTTGCACTAGAAGTTATAAGTTAAAGTATTGCATGAGAGTATGTTTTAGCTGGATGATTTTGCAGAAACTTTATATAACAGAAAACACAAAACATACAAAGCATGAAAAATGTCAATGCTGTAAGTCCTGGTAGATAAATAAAACCTAAACTCCTAAATCAACATATTTCTAATTATTAATGGGAAAACCATTGAGTTTGAAAGTCCTAACAATGACTTCTGCAGCTTTGGTAACACTGGCGTTGAATACAACATTTAACTATCTGGAGTCCACGAAAGCGCCAGAGCACGACTTCTTCATGACGCTTTTCTCTAAAGTTTTGGCTTTTCCAGAAGTTTCCCTAATCAATTTAATGCATTAACCCTTTTTCAGCAAAGGTAAAAAACACCTTGACCAAGTGTAGTGACATGATTTTACTTTCTCTGCAGAGATGTTTCTATTTTTTTGTGTTTTTGTGTGTTTTTATTTGTTTTTTTGAGTGTATTTTTATGCATTTTTTGTGTTTTTATTGTTTTTTTGCTTGTATTTTGGTGTATCTTTTGTAATTTTGAGTGGGGTTTTGCGTGTTTTTTGTGTGTTTTTTTGTGTCTTATGTGTGTTTTTTTGTATTTTTGTGTGTTTTTTGTGTTCAAAATGTTGATCCAGTAAGTTATGAATAAATATCCAGGTCATATAGGTGAGGTTGTGCTGAAAACAATGATACCAACATGTCCTGGTAAAGATTTTTAACTGGTTTATACAGGCAGAATGAAAAGAGGGTCAAAAACTGACAAAACAGCCCCAAACTCCAAAGGGTTAAACCAAAATAACCCCTGCTCCCAAGAAATCAGCTGACATGAACAAAATGTCAGAGTGACTGCATGAACTACTAATTTTAATGTGCTATCATGTCATATGAGCATGTGTTCTGCGGCAGAGGAAGCCAAAGGGCTTGGATGTCATGTTTTCTATACTGCAGGTCTGAGGAATGTAAAGCACGCCTCCCCCGCTCCCTTTGATCACCTGCAACAAGCACCTGAGGATATTTTACCTCCTTTCTTTAAAAGGTGGCTGCCATCGGACTGACACATGAGATTATTATGATGGTAAATATTGAATCATGTCCAATATCATCTCCAAACTCGCTCTCTCTCGATTCGGGCGGTCCTTTTTTGTGTCTATAGTGGAAGCATCGTTTATAATTCTGATATTGAATTTCACAAATGCAGAAAAACAGAGAAGAGGGAACAAGTGGTTGGAACGCGAGGAAGGAAGCCCAGAGACGGCGACAAAAATGAGGCCGAGAAGAGAAAAAAGAAAAAGAAAAACAGAGGAGGCGACAGAATGCTTCCTTGTGTCTTCTGGCAGTTGAGCTTTTGTTTGAAATGAAAATTCAGAGTGTTTGAGGGATTACAGTGGATTGGCAGGCCCATGGGAGCCAAGCAGTTATCTGTACACCAGTAATATGGAGTATGGTAATCATCGCTGTGTGTCAATGTGTGTACGCAAAGACGTGTGTGTGTGCGTCTTCTATTATGAAGTGATGAGTGGCAATTCAAACAAACACACAATGTGGTCAATCAAAAAAAAAAGCCCTTTTTTCCCCATTTGACCACATCTTCTTCTTCACCTCTGCCGCCAGAAATACCTCTAAATCTGACTCGCTTTTTTTTTTCCAATTACACTTTTTATTCTCTCCTCTCATTGGGTCACCTCCTTTCTCTCTCCACCTCTCTCTCTCTCTCTTCCCTTCATCCATACATTCACCGCTTCATTCCTTCGTTTTCCCTTCATCCCTGCCAGTGGGGCAGAAAAACCGCCGTCACGCTCCATTGGTCTTGAGAGGCAGTAATTTTAGGTTTGTGTCCAACTTCAGATTAATGTCGGTATTTTGGCTTGTAGTTTAGAAGCTGGGGAGTGTCGCTCTCAGTGTGTGTGTGTGTGTGTGTGTGTGTGTGTTTTAGGGGCGTCACTCCCTTCCGCTGACTGCTTGCTCACCTTGTCCATTAGGGGGGTCAGTGGGAGGTAATGTTGTGGTTGAAACATACCTGTGGGGCTGACCTGGGTACGAACATAAACACCGGCTTTACACAGACACACACCTGACATTCCTCAACACACACACGCACACACACTCACACTCACACACTCCCTCTATGTGTTCCCCCTCTCTCTTTCAATTGAATTGTTTTTCCGATCCATTTACTTTACTGCCATTGTGTTATAGAAACAGGGCTGCAAACCTGGTGGACAAAGTGTCATTTTTTCAGAAACCAGCACTATAAAGTTTAGATATTACAACATAAAACTACCGTGAGGATTGTTTGGTTTAGAAGCATGTGATATATAAAAGAGAATGACATTTTTAGTCAACTTACACTCATAGGATTTGAAGTAGTATCTCTTCAAAGAATCATGCAAAAACCCCACTTTGAATCTTTTGTTCACTAGAGATTGTGTTCGTAAGTTTCCTGGAAATAAGTCATTCATGATCAACTAAAAAAATCTTAGCTGACTAAGACAAAAATGACAGTTGCAGATGTAAATCTATTTGATGACAGTGGGTTCAATGTTTACACAATAGACTCCCCTTTACAGACATGCCCACTTTATGCAAATCCACTTCAGTTTGGGGCAAAAACCACATAGTAGCCCTTTTGCTTGCAGTTTAGATGTGTCATGTTTGCCTGTTGTATTTGAATATTGCGGTCCCTAAACAGTCTGTAAGTTGCATAAATCGGGTTTCACTGGAAAGCTGAGACTGGTGGATTCAATAAACCAAATATTGTTAATGTGTGATGATGTTAGTCTCCATTGAAGCATTTCATTGTATAAAATGAGCTCTTGGGACCTCTAGGATAATCACAGCTTCATGAACCTTTACAAACAGAGATCTAAATCTATTAGATACAAGTGCCCGAGATTCTCCCCTTTACAGACATGCCCATTTTATGCAAATCCCCTTCAGTTTTGGGCTAAAAAAACATGCCGTAACCCCTTTGCTTACAGTATAAATGTGTTATTTTCACCTGTTGTATTTGAATATTTCTGCATAATGGGGTCCTTAAACTATCTTGGAATTGCAAAAATCGGGTATCAATGGAAACCTGAGACTCTGGTGGATTCAATGAGCCCAATTTTAGTCTCCCATAGAAGTATTTCATTGTATAAAATGGAAATGTTGTGACCACAAGGATAATCACAGCCTCATGAAACTTTACAAATACAGATCTAAATCTATATGCCTACAGACATGCCCACTTTATGCAAATCCCATTTAGTTTGGGGCTAAGAAACCATGCTGTAACCCCTTTGCTTGCAGTATAAAAATGTCATTTTCACCTACTGTATTTGAATATTTCTGCAAACTGGGGTCCCTAAACTATCTTGGAATTGCATAAATTGGGTATCACTGGAAACCTGAAACTCATGTGGATTAAATTTAGCCCAATTTTAGTCTCCCATAGAAGCATTTTATTGTATAAAATGGAAATGTTGTGACCACAAAGATAATCACAGCCTCATGAAATTATACAAACACAGATCTAAATCTATATGCCTACAGACATGCCCACTTTATGCAAATCCAATTCAGTTTGGGGCTAAAAAACCATGCCGTAACCCCTTTGCTTGCAGTATAAATGTGTTATTTTCACCTATTGTATTTGAATATTTCTGCTTAATGGGGTCCTTAAACTATCTTGGAATTGCATAAATTGGGTATCACTGGAAAGCTGAGACTCTTGTGGATTCAATGAGCCACATTTTAGTCCCCAATAGAAGTATTTTATTGTATAAAATGAGCCGCTGTGACCCCTAGGATAATCACAGCCTGGTGAAACTTTACAACCACAAACTAAAGACCTGAGGCATGCAGGTGATGGATGGCTTTCCAAGGTATTTTGACAATAATTGGGTTTCTCTGAAGTGCTCGCTATCCAACTGCAAAAAAAATGCAATGCTTGCATCTCAAATTTATCTTCAGGTTCACAGCTTTTAGATAGTATATATCACTTTTATGAAGCAGCTACTGCTGGCTCTGTGGTAGGGAAGGTAGAGTTGAAGATACTCCACTAAATGACAAATTATTCATTTAATTTAAATTGAAAATCTAAATTTAAGTGCCTTAATTGATAAGTGTATGTGTATTAACATGTTTAATGACCTTTTCCTTTGTCGTTGAGAAACATTTTAACATTAAAAAAAAAGTCTTTGCTTCCTCTGTCCCGGTTTCTTATTCGTGTTCTCAATATTCTCCCACACACACATAACTTAATGCCTGACAGAGAGCTCACAAAAAATGTCTTCAGTGTAATAACAGAAGCAATTTCTCCATCAGAATTAGTTCAACCACCATATCCTGTAATGCATTGTAATTTAATACTGTTCCAATTCGCTGCAGATTCGTGTTCGGCTCACACTCTTCGCCATTTCAGGTCCTGTTGTACGCAGAGTTTATAAAATCACCCATTGAGCTGAAGTACTTCTGTCTCATTCTAAAAACACTATTATTCCTCCTGTACACAGACGAGAGGGTAATACTACTCCCCCCCCCTCCGTCTCCATCGCTGCCTCACTATTTGTGTCTAAACACTCCGTCCCAAAACACAAGATAGTATTCGTCTCCAGTTAAGTCGTCCGTTAGCTGCTTTAATGTTGTGTGCAGACAACAAAGTTTTGCTTCCACCTGTGCTGTTGTTGCATAAATATGTGTAAAGTTGACATAGACCTGCCCTGATGCAATGTTACGCTTTGTGTTTCTGGTTTGGTTTTCTGTCCAATGGATACAGTTTCTCATGAGTAAACACAGCAGCAACACATTTAAAAGTATCTACCAACTACTAGAAAAAATCAGGAACGCACAAATGACTGGACAGCACTACAGCCCTTCATCTAAGGCATGGGTCTCAAACTCGCGGCCCGCGGGCCACTTGCGGCCCTCGTGACGATATTTTGTGGCCCCCACCTTGATATGAAAGTTTAATGTGAGTTGTATATGAATGGCACTTTACTGTGTTGTGTGTGGAAGGTCCCTTTAATTACTTATTTTGTAATTTTGTGTCTTTTTTTGGTAATTTTGTGACTTTTTTTTGTTCATTTTGTGTCTTTTTTTTTAAACATTTGTGTCTATTTTTGTAATTCTGTGTCTTTTTTGGTCATTTTGTTTCTTTTTTAAGGAATTTAGTTTTTTTCTGTCATTTTGTGTCTTTTTTCTGTCATTTTGTGTCTTTTTATAGTAATTTAGTTTTTTTCTGTCATTTTGTGTCTTTTTATAGTAATTTAGTTTTTTTCTGTCATTTTGTGTCTTTTTAAAGTAATTTAGGTTTTTTTCTGTCATTTTGTGTCTTTTTTTAGTAATTTTGTGTCTTTTTTTGATCATTCTGATTCTGCCTCCAGCGGCCCCCAGGTAACCCTGATTTAAGGGTTATTTTTTGATCATGACCTTTAGAGCCTTGAAGGTGTTATTAATAACGGGTCGATTGATGAAGCTGTGTTTTAAAATATAACATTTGACTGTTTAATATCATTAACATGGAGCTGAGGTCAACAAAACTACTGCTGACACCATCAGAATGTTTTACCTTCACATGACATGTTAGAACTGCTATCTGGTGTCAGCCTGTCGTGACAGATCTCAGAGCTGCTCAGCTTCACATTAGTGTTACTGAACAATAACTACACAATAATCTGCTTGTTGGTGAACAACATGTTTGCTGAAACTCCCTGCAGTCGTGCACCAGGTGAACTGGCATCCTGTCTGATGGCCACAGTCACAGGGGTCAAAGGTCAGCCAATAAATACTGTAAATGATTAAAGAGAGTCACCACACACACACACACACAAAGAGAGAGAGAGAGAGGGGGAAGTATTTGATGTATGGTAGGAATGTGTGAATGCTCTGTGCTGACCAGGACTAAATCCTCTGAGAGCAGAAGAAAGGCAGCTGCATTAAAGCTGCATTTTACTCTAATTTGCTAATTACAGGGCTTGTTTTCTAATGTTTGGAGCCAGGGTTTGTCTCTGTGTGTGGGGTTAGTGATTACATGTGTGTGTACAACACTGCTGCCTCTTTTAGGGCTTAGAGGTTGTGAGTGCAGATATCCAGTATTAAATAACAGCTAAAAGTCTAAAAATCACTTTGTGTTTTTTATGCACACTGTTCACTGCACCTTATTTGTTTCACAGCACCTATATTTCTATGCTGTATATTTATATTTCATTCTGCACTACAATCAATGCTCCTTCTTTAGACATTTTTATTTTTTATTGCTTGAATATGCCTGGGATGTTCTTTTTATTTCATTGTGTTGTTATTGTCTCTGTGTGTAATGCTGCTACACTCTCATTTCCCAGCTTGGGATAAATAAAGTATATATATATATATATATATATATATATATATATATAGCGGCCATGACGATATTTTGTGGCCCCCAATTTGATATGAAAGTTTAATGTAAGTTTTATATGAATGGCACTTTACCGGGTTGTGTGTGGAAGGTCCCTTTAAATACTTTTTTTGGTAATTTTGTGTCTTTTTTGATCATTTTGTGTCTTTTTTGGGTCATTTTGTTTCTTTTTTTAATAATTTAATTTTTTTCTGTCATTTTGTGTCTTTTTAAAAAAATAATAATTTTGTTTCTTTTTTGGTAATTCTGTGTATTTTTTTGTCATTGTGTGTCTTTTTAAAGTAATTTAGTGTTTTTTTCAGTCATTTTGTGTCTTTTTTGTAATTTTGTGTCTTTTCTTTGGTCATTTTATGTCTTTTTTCAGTAATTTAGTTTTTTTTCTGTCATTTTGTGTCTTTTTTTTCTCCAGCGGCGCCCAGGTAATTTGAGTTTGAGACCCCTGCTTTAGACAATCAGGATAAAACCTCAAATCTCCTTTTATATTCCACACCATTGAAATTCCTCAGTTTGCAGAGCTTTAAGGCAGGGCGAGGCAGGTTTTAGTGAGAAAAATCCTCCCAAATCAGAGTTTTTCTCTCATCAGATAAGAAAGAATAAAAACATTAATGTTTACTCATGTAAAATCGGACCAAAATCAGCGTTTCTGGCTCACTGCTGAGCTTTCTTTATCTTCTGGCTGCACTGTAAGTAAAAGTATGTGTGTGTGTGTGTGTGTGTGTGTGTTCTCAGCTACTGTATGTGTGAGGCAGGCCGCCCTCTCTGCTCTCCCTCGGTCATTAGACGTGTGTCAGTGAACAGAGAGCTGATCAAAGTGTGTGTTTGGTGGGCCGGCGGGCCGGACGGCCACGGACCTGTCTCTAATTGGCTGGGGAGGAAACTTGTAATGAAAGGCTATTAGCCCGGCCAGGAACCTCGGAGCAGCCAGGCGCACACCAACAGAAATTGCTTTTTGGTTAATGGACAGTTTTCTCCCTTCTCTGTTTCGCCTTCTTTTTCTGACTGGCTGTAAATGCACCCAAATGTTTCTGGGGAAAAATATAAAAGGTTCTTCTGGGTTATTCACTGGGAGAAGAAAAAAGGTTGTTTTTTTTATAGGAATTTACTGTATTATTTTACAGGGTTTTCTAGTTTTTCTCCACAGGAAGGGCAAATGCCATAAAAAGGAGAAACAAAAAAACCTTTTTGACTAATTTTAACCATAAAATGGACGTTGAAATCTGTAAATTAATATAATGGGACAATTTACTGTATTATTTAATTGCTTAATGGTCTTGGATGTTAAATGTTAAATAATTAATTATATGTAAAAAAATAAATTACTTAATAAATTTAAAAAATGCACATATTGCACCATGTAAAATTAACTGTTTTTATAGTAAAACTTTTAATTAAATGTAAAAATAAAAATAAAAACAGTAAAAAGTGACTGTCATATTAAAGTAAATTTTAAAAAAATTGTTATTGTACATATGTGTATATTTTTCATAAAGATATTAACTGTACATTATCCACATATTTTAAATAATTATTGGTAAAACATGTGTTTCACAACTTTTGTTGCCTTTCATGACTAATTTTAACCATAAAATGGACATTGACATCTGTAAAATTAATACAATGGAACAATTTACATTATTGAATCAATTGCTTAATGGTCTTGAATGTTAAATGTTAAATAATTAATTTTATGTCAAAATTAATTTATTAATTAAAATAATGCACATATTGCACCATGTAGAATTAACAGGGGTTTTTTTTTACAGGAAAAACTTTTAATTAAATGTAAAAAAAAAAAAAATGTAAAAAGAAAGAAAAATAACTGTAAAAAGTGACTTACCGTCATATTAAAGTACATTAAAAAATAAATAAAAACTGTTGTTATTGTACATATGTCTATATTTTTCATAAAGATATTTACTGTATATTATCCACATTTTTAAATAATTGTTGGTAAAACATGTGTTTCACAACTTTTGTTGCCTTTCATGGCTAATTTTAACCCAAAAATGGACGTTGAAATCTGTAAATTAATATAACGGGACAATTTACAGTATTATTCAATTGCTTAATGGTCTTGAATGTTAAATGTTAAAAAATGAATTTTATGTAAAAATGTATTAATTAATTTTTAAAAATGCACATATTGCACCATGTAAAAGTAACAAATGTAAAAATAAATAAAAACAGTAAAAAGTGACTTACCCTCATATTAAAGTAAATTAAAAAATAAATAAAAACTTTTGTTATTGTACATATATGTGTATATATATTTTTTATAAAGATATTTAAATTATTCACATTTTTAAATAATTATAGGTAAAACATTATTTACTGTATTTACATTTATACACTGTAAGTGTTTGGAAACTTTTGCTGCCAGATTTTTTTATTATTTTTTTTAAATATAATTTTATTTTATTTATTTATTTTACAGTGTGGTGGCAACCAGGTTTGGACGTAGTGTAATTTCATTCATCACTGAGTCATTTTTTTTTTTTTTTTTTTAAAGCTGAAGTGGCAGATGAATGGACTTGACTGTGTGTTTTTTCTACCATCATGAAAGAAGGGATGAAGATGAAGGTCACCTAGCTAACGCTGCCTTTGTCACTGGTCCAGAAAAGGACAAAAAAAAAAAAAAAAACCTGCAGCAGACAGCAGGAGAGAAAGAAAGAAAGAGAAAGAAAGGAAGAAAAAGAAAGAGGAGAAGTGCTCCTCTTCTTCTTCTTCCCTTCCTTCTCACTCTGTCTGGCCTTGCCTTTGTTCACCACTCTGGAGTTATATATCATGTACACGATGCATGAAGTTCACCTTGTCACAGAAACCCAACACAACCCTGCCGCCATCGGTCACTGTGTGTGTGAAGGTGTGTGTGAAGGTGTGTGTTTGTGTGTGTGTGTGTGTGTGTGTGTCCTATTATGGAATGCATAATACAGCTCAGGTGTGAGGCAAAGCTGTCATCACCCCCATTGCTGAGATTGCACGTGACCCTTTTGATTCCAACTTCTTTATTTTACACTTTCTTTTCTTCCTCCTCCTTTCTGCGGCTCTCTTTGAGCGCCTCTACATGCATGTAATCTGGCTGATAGAAAGCTCCGCAGAGATCTTCCTCCCCTCCCTTAATGAAGAGGAGCCTCTGCCAGGCTTCGCCCAGGGTGAACCTGACACACACTGGCCTTCCTTCCACACACACACACACACACACACACACACACTCTCTCATCTCCATTCACAAGTGACCTGGATTCTTCTTCACACTCCATTCTCACTTATCCCTGCATTTTGTCCAGGCAATCTTTGAAAAAAAAATATTCTTTTTTTTAATCTGAAAGTCTTCTTCTGGTAGATTTAAAAGACATAAGGATGAAAGAGTTGGCTTCAAAATCTGTCCACTTCCACCGTACTGTCAGAGAGGCTGGGAATTCAAACACTGCAGCGTCTCGGCTTCAGAAAAAAAAAAAAAAAAAAAAAAGAAGAGGGGGAATTATCATGACAAAACTTGCATCACTTTGATAATACTTGATATAATGCATGTTATGAATTTACACCACAAAGGCTGCAATTTACACTATGTGCAGAGTCGGGCTGCACGGTGTATCGGGTCAGTATCGACTCTGTGATGTGTGCTGCACCTGAAACACTCGGTGCAAAAGGAAAACTCACACGGTTGGTTCTCGTTTCTGAAGACTAGTCCAGTGTTTCCACTAAATTATCCACAGATTCATAGTTAACCGGAAATATGTAACACTTTTCAACAGGTAGGGTTCACACTGTCTGTTGGAGGAACTCAGCTCAGTAGACTGGTCTCTCCTCAAAAACGTCAATATAGGGCGTTTATACAACTAAATACGACTCATATTTACGTTTTAGACTGTCCTCCATGGCCATCTTGCTGACGTAGTAGTACTGATCGAAGGTGATGCGGAGTTTAAATGGCGGATATTACACTCGGGTTGGGAGAGAGAAAGAGAGGGGAGGTGGATTTTCAACCAGGAGATCAGGGTTTGTGTACCGTGTGAAAACAAAAGTAAATGACTTGTCACGTTACTTCTGGGTTGTTTTTTTTACATAGCATCCGTTGTTTACTTAATTTATGTAATTTCTTAAGATGTTTTTTTTGGGGCATTTTGTAGCTTTATTGACAGGAGAGATATTGAGAGTGAAAGGGGGAGACAGAGGGGAAGACATGCGGGAAAGGGCTCCGAGCCGGATTCAAACCCGGGCCGCCCGCTTACAAGGACTGGGCCTCTGTGGTATGCGCTCTACCAGGTGTGCCACCGAGAACGCCCCAATTTATGTAATTTCTTTTTTTTTTTTATGACGACCCAGGAAGATTTTTGCCCTCAACCTTGCTCAGTGGTTTTGCAGCCTAAACTCCAAATATATATATATATATATATATATATATATATTTTAAATTTACAACTACATATGTGTATGTATTATGACATGTGTGCTATTTTTTGTGATTCCCTTCCTTTTTATCTAGTGCCACCCATTGAAGACTTACACTTAGTTAAACATTTACAATATTGAGCACAAAAACTTAATACCAAGATGAAGGTTTAGCAAACATGCTAAAAATAACATGTTTAACAATTTTACCACCAAAACAAACTAATAAACATAAGGATAGTTTGCCTATTAGCATGCTAAACATGCTACAAGCTTCTCTTAGTATGTTAAAATGACAAAATGAAAAAACTGACATGCTAGTTGTTACATACTACAGTTAGCATGAGCCTCCTGTGGGTCAGGAGCCTTCTGAGGGGTCACAAGATGAATTTGAGTGGTTGCAAGACTATTAATAGCAGAGAAACGCAGAAAAACAAAACTATTAATGTCACCTAAAAATCTACATTTTTCAAGTAGTTCTTGACTTTACATGTTGTGCTTGTTTATGTCTCTACAAATGAGTCAAGGTTTTTTTCAATGTTTTTTCCTCCTTTCCTCTGTCTTCCTGTCCTGTCCACCTCTGTCATATTGTTTGTGTGTTTTACACGTTTTTGGACGGGTTGATGGCAAATTTCGTTGTACTAGTACTTGTTACCCTGTGCAATGACAATAAAGGCTTCTGATTCTGATTCTGAAAGACATATTGGAAAATGTCACTACTCACTTATTTGACATTCTGTTGGCATGCTGAAGAGCTGAAACACTAATATGCATGCAATCAGGCTTAATTTTGGAGGTAACATCTTTTAGTTTCTAAAAAAGAGAAACTGTTTAGCATGTTGCTAAGATACAAGCTAAACTATGTCAGTTCAAACATGGTCCTTGTCTAAAATAAATCATATTTGAATAAGAATAACCAGGACATATCACCACATATCTTATCAATCACATCTGTACAACCTCTCCAAACTATAAATTATGTATTAAAAAAACAAGGTATGGGGTCCTATATGTATTATATAGCTGAATATAAGAAGCTGATCATCAGTGTCAATAGCAAGGCAACAGATTGATAGTTTTCCTTCACTCCATCATACATATAAAGAGCATTAATATGTCTGAAAATGTCCTTTTGTGTCGTTAAAAGAAAAAAAACACATCCTAGCAGCACTTGGCCATATAATTTCATAGTTTCTAAAAAAGAGAGACTGTTTAGCATGTAGCTAAGATACAAGCTAAACTATGTCAGTTCGAACATGGAAAAAGGTTTTCTTGGTCTCTGTCTATAATATGTCAAAATTGAATAAGAATAACCAGGAAATATTAATGCCAGAACTATTCAAATCACACCTGTACAACCTCTCCAAACTATAAATTACATATTAAAAAAACAAGGTTTGGGATCCTATATATATTTTCTAGTTGAATATAAAAAGCTGGTTTAGACACTTCGCCCACTTAGCATCAGTGTCAATAGCAAGGCAACAGATTCATAGTTTTCCTTCACTCCATCATACATATAAAGAGCATTAATATGGCTGAAAATGTCCTTTTGTGCCGTTAAAAGAAAAAAAACACATCCTAGCAGCACTTGGCCATATCATTTCATAGGTAACATCTTCTAGTTTCTAAAAAAGAGAGACTGTTTAGCATGAAGCTAAGATACAAGCTAAACTATGTCAGTTCAAACATGGATTAAGGTTTTCTTGGTCCTTGTCTATTATATGTCAAATTTGAATAAGAATAACCAGGACATGTTAATGCCAGAACTATTCAAATCACACCTGTACAACCTCTCCAAAACTATACATTCTGTATTAAAAAAAAACAAGGTATGGGATCCTATACATATTATATAGTTGAATATAAAAAGCTGGTTTAGACACTTAGCATCAGTGTCAATAGCAAGGCAACAGATTGATAGTTTTCCTTCATTCCACCATACATATAAAGAGCATTAATATGTCTGAAAATGTCCTTTTGTGCCGTTAAAAGAAAAAAAACAAATCCTAGCAGCACTTGGCCATATAAGGTACAAACTGCAGAGCACATAGTCAGTGACAGCGTCAACACACACGGCTGCTTCTGCACACACACACACACACACACACACTCACGTCCCACATGATGCAGTACAGTGAGGCCCCGCACAATAACACCAGCCATTCTCCTTCAGAAATCTAGCCACCAAGGCCCGCCTTTCACATGGAAATATGTTTGTGTGTCATCCCGCCGCACAAAAAAAGAGGGGAGGAAGCGGGGGGAGTGTGAGAGCGGGGGTCCGACCAGTGATTACCTCTTAAATACATATAGATGCGTCCCTTTGAATGGCGGCCTATTGAGCAGGAGATTGGGTTAAATTAGATGTTAATCATTTCCGTTCTCCTGTTGGTGAAGAGATAAGAGCTTCACGACCACCCTCCACAGGAGATAGGCTAAAGAAGAAGAAAAAACATCTCTACCACCACACACACACACACACACACACACACACCTCTTTCCCCTTTTTTATGGTAATGCGGGGAGTGTGCCTCCCCATTTAGATTTTTGACTCACTCTCTGTCCCTTAGAGAAACGCCGATCATTCGCTCACTGCATTTAATAACAAAGAGGAAGAGGGAGATAAGTTGTGCAGCTCAGACTGAAAGCAGCCTAGAAACACATTTACTTTTTTCAGCTGGGGTTGAAATAGCCCAAGTTAAACCCGTACAGGGGGAGAAGAGAAGGGGAGGGGAAGAGAGAAAAAAAAAAAAAAATCAACTCCCTCTCTTTCAAAAGGGAGAAAATAAGACGGCGGTGAAAAGTGTTGTATGAAATCCTTCAACTTCTGAAAGACTCACGGACAGAGATGATTGTGCTCTGGGATCCTGTTGCCTCATTCAAGGCACAATCGAGAGCTTTTGCCCGAGAGATGACATATTTATGTATTGGGACGAATAAGCATAATCTAACTATATTGTGTACCGTTCAACTGAATATAAAGTCATTATATTAGTCTCCAAATATGGGTGTGGCCTGCTGGAGTCGCTGCAGATACGGATGTGGGATTATAAGACATCATTACACCGCCGAGATGAACTAAAAGTATGTTCATTCTGTCTCACAATGCCTCCTCTGTTGCTAATATTATAAGGAATATTGTTGTGTTTTTACTAGGGTTGTCACAATACTACAATTTTCAACTCGATACTGATACTCAGGAAAATATTCAATACCATTTTCGATACCACCAGGATAAAAACAAAGACCCCAAAATGATTAACAAGAGAAATGCAACATGTAAAAATGAACAGAAGCACAGGTTAAATATTTATAATAAAAAACAGTCCTGCAAAAAGAAACTGCAACTATGATAACAAGCTTCAGGTCTGAGGTAGTGCAAAAAATAAATAAATACAATAAACAATAACAATTAGAACGATATTTTGAGGTTGTATGCTGTGCACAATATTAAGCGAGCTTGATTCTCCCTGGCTTTTAATCAAGTTTAAGTGGACATCTTGCAAAAACACATTTTTGTTACATTTTTAAAATTTGAATTTATTTTATTATATTTTTATTTATTTTATTCTATTGTTGCACTGTGTTTATGTATTTTAGCATTTTATCATCATATTTCCTGCAACTGTGAAATCTGTACAGCAACACCAGTTGTTTTAAATGTGCTTTATAAATAAAGTTTGACTTGACTTGACTTGATAAATCGACTTTTCTCTGCTTCGTTCTGGGACTTCAAGAGAAAATAACACTTTGCAGTCACCAACATTCATATAAAAACGAATTAACACTATGCTTATGTATACTGACACTGTGTCAATTAACGTAATATGGACATACTACGTTCCTGATTTATTTATTTATTTATTAATTTACGTTGTTTATAATCATCAACGTGACGTCAGTCTTTAATTGCTAGCTGCAGCTAATGGCTAATAACAACACGACCAACATTTATGCGTAATAGTAATAGGTAAATACATCAGTAATAGGGAAGTTTGAAACAAATTGATACTTTTGAAAATGAGTATCTTATTTTTTTATTTTATTTTATTTTATTTTTTATTAAAGGATCCCCATTAGCTTGTGCCGTGGCAGTTCGCTAGTCTTCCTGGGCTCCACATTCCAACAAGTAATACTCAACAGTCCTACAACAACTTTAACAGTAAAAATACATTACAAAATACATTAGAAAAGTGCAGCACAAAAGTTCATTACAAAATGCAGCACAAATTTAAAAGACAGTTTGTAGAATCAAACCATTGAATTATAGCCATTTGGATTAAATGTTTAGGAATAATTGGTCAAATGCATTTGATCAGAAAACAAATAAAATACAAAAAAACCAAAACAAAACAATACAGCTTTAACCAGTATCATTGATTGTAATCCTGGACATCATGAATCCAGGCAAACATCGCTTCTATAAAGAGTAGCGTCCTTTCAACCAAAATAAACAAAAAAAATGTAAATAAACCCCCCAAAAATATAATAAGCCCTACACCTAACATTAACCACTGACAAAGTACATCTTTAATTTCTTTTTGAAGGATATCGTAGGTATCGTATCCGGATACGACGTTTTAGTATCAATCCTTTTTTTCGTATCGATACTTTTGACAAGCCTAGTTTTTACCCATACAGACTAGAAGAAAAAGCTCTAATGAAGAGAATGAAGCGTCTCTAATGCTGTTTTTGTGTGTAAAGATGCTGTATCAGATGGAAAAAACACAGAGAAGTGACGAGCAGCGTTGTGTGTCAGTTCCACTGGAGGTCTTTTGGCCCAGATGGCAGATGGTTACATGTGCAGTGGGAAGGAGATAGCGACTTGAAAGGTTCTCTCCGGCCTTTTAAGGTGACTGTTGCAACATACTGTACAGCGTGTGTGCTAAACCGCAGATGGAACTGTGTGTGAAAACGCAGGTGCAGGGCAAAAAGTCAACGAACCCTGCACCCCCACACCACTTCTTCAGCTAGCTGCTGCTGCTGCGTCGGCTGTTTTGCCATCAATAAATCAGCACCACTCTGCCTCAGAGACAGAGGTAATTACTGTAAACAAATAAGACCGTTTGCATGAAGAATAACAGACGTACAGTCAGGACAGATTCTTCTAGGGGAAAGGAGAGAAAAAACTAACTGTGGATCTAAAAGCAACAAACAAGTTATGTTTATTAAAAAGCCCCCAAAAAGTAAAAACCTATCATTACAGTTCAGAATCACTAGAGAGAGAGAGAGAGAAACTGTACTTAATGTCAAAGTTAGAACTTCAAAAACTGAATTAATGGAGTAGAAAATGTGTGTTAGAGCTGCAAAAATGACTAGATTTATCAATTAGTCGGACTGACAATTAATTTACCAATTTTTATATTCAATTACAGCAATTTTACAAGTAAAAATGCCAAATATTTGATTTTTGCAGTGTCAAAAATGTGAAAATCCGCTTTTTGGTCTTACACGATAATGAATTTAATATTTTAAGGTTTTGGACTGTTGTTCAAACAAAATAAGACATTTAAAAACTTCACCATGTGTTTGGGAAATTGTGAGGGACATTTTTCTTTGTTTTCTGAATTTTTTATAGACAAAAGAATTCAGATTGCTCAAGAAATCAAACCACGGATTAAAGGATAAAGAATTAAATGTTACAGCCCAAAATAGAAATATCTTAAATAATTCATTTTTTTCTGACCATCAAAGATTTAACCATTGGTATTAAGATAAGTTGAACTTTTTACAACAAAATCCTTCATTACAGGTAATATTTTTGGTATTATTGTGTCATTAATGCATTCATGACATAAAGGATTCATGTTTAAATTGTCTTTATTGGTGCAAATGAACTAGAAACATCTATAAAAACGTGAATAAGAGCTTTAACAATTACTAGATTAATCAATTAGTCGGACTGACAATTAATTCACACATTTTTATAATCAATTACAGCAATTTCACAAGCAAAAATGGCAAATATTTGATGTTTACAGGGTCAAAAATGTGAGAATTTGCTGCTTTTCTTGTCTTAAACAATAATAGATTTAATATTATAAGGTTTTGGACTGTTGGTTGGACAAAATAAAACATTTAATAACATCTCCATAGGGTTTGGGAAATTATGAGGGACATTTTTCCATGTTTTCTGAAATCTTCTAGACCAAACAACTCAGTGATTATTCAAGAAATTAAACCACAGATTAAAAGATAGAGAGAAAAAAAAGTTGCAGCCCGAAATGTAAATATCTTATATTATATATACATATTTAAAAGTTGTTGAAAAATGCAAGATTTTAGACCATCAAAGATTTAACCATTGGTATGAACATAAGTTTGACTTTTACAACAAAATCCTTCAGTTTGAGTATAGGTAATATTCTGCTTATTATTGTGTATTCTGCTTATTTAATGCGTTTATGATATTAAGGATTCATGTTTAAATTGTCTTAATTGGTGGAAATTAACTAGATACATCTATGAAAGTACTTAAGCAAAGTACAAGTAGGTCAGAATTTCAAATTTCTGACTGTTTTTTATATTTTCCTCACTTTATTTCCAGGGGAATATTTGGACCTTTATTATTTATTTGGCAGCTACTCCATAAATCATCTGTTCTATTATTATAAAAAGAGCTCAAACCAACCAATAACAATATGAAAAAGGTGCTTACAGATCAATGCATCAGCATTTATGATCCAGTTGCATAAATCTATGAGAGTTTAAACTTTCGATATAAAGAGTGTTTTTGAACATTATCTCTAAATTTAATATTTTAAGGTTTTGGGCTGTCAGTTGGACAAAATTAAAACATTTAATAACATCTCCATAGGGTTTGGGAAATTGTGAAGGACATTTTTCTTTGTTTTCTGAAATCTTATAGACCAAACAACTCAGTGATTATTCAAGAAATTAAAGCACAGATTAAAAGATGGAGAGAAAAAAAAGTTAAAAGTAAAAAAAAAGAAAAGATGTGTTTATGACATAAAGGATTTCTGTATAAATTGTCTTAATTGGTGGAAATTAACTAGATACATCCATGGAAGTACTTAAGTAAAGTACAAGTAGGTCAGAATTTCAAATTTCTGACTTTTTTTATATTTTCCTCACTTTATTTCCAGGGGAATATTGGACCTTTATTATGTATTTGGCAGCTACTCCATAAATCATCTGTTCTATTATTATAAAAAGAGATCAAACCAACCAATAACAATATGAAAAAGGTGCTTACAGATTAATGCATCAGTGTTTAGTTGCATAAAGAGTTGAAACTTTTGATAGTAGCACTAAAGAGTGTTTTTGAACATTATGGTTAAAGATATTTATATTCCTTGCGGTGAAATAAGAGTCAAAGATGTTCTTCCTCCGTGATCTTGTTTATTTACGGTAATTACGTTGAGGTATCACGACTAATTTGACAATGATGTATCGCCGTGCGGAGCTCCTTTAATGTCTCCCATCCAGATTACTCCTGTGTGTGTTTTCCCCTCCGCCAGCTCTTTTCTCTCTGACTTCATGCACCGCAGTTTGACTGTTTCAGGTCAGAGGAAAAGAGATAAGAAGAAGTGATTTTTCTTACCTTGGTCACCCCCCTCCTCCTCCTCCTCCTTCCTCCCCCTTCCTCCTCCTCCTCCTCCTCCTCCACCACCATGCCTCCCTCTCTCAGACAAGCAGAGTGACAGGCCTCCAGTGTAAGCCTTTATTTACATTAGCCGTAATACTACAGGTGATCAAAACAACATGGTCGTCTCCCACGATTAGCCCGCTAAACGCTAGATGTGTTATGACAAGCTGACTCCCACTCACACACACACACACACACACACACACACACTGATCCTCTATCTCCACACAGGCCAAGGCGTTATCTGCAAATGTTTCTATGCACGTCGTGGGCATTTGAATATAATGGAACATCTTTTTGGAAAATCATATATATCTCCATGGTTAATTGTGCAAGATTTTGTTCTTGTTTCCACTCAGAATCACTGATGTACACAAGCTGATTTCATGTGAGTCACTTAAGCTTCTTATGAGCCGCTTCATCTGAGTTTTCACGCCGTTCCAAACTGTTGATCCCTTCCAACGCCAGTCATAAATAAAATACGATTTAGATCTTCCCGTTTCTACCGCGGCTGGAATAATACTATTGATCAGTTTTTAATATGTTAAAAAAAAAAAGAAGCATAAATGCCGTTTTCATGTTCGTTGTAGGAAAAAAATAAAGGAATGAATGAGTGAAATTAAAAGAAGGAGAAAAAAAAAAACGGCCCAATAAAGGAAGACACTTCTGAAGCTCGTATGACAAGATACCGAATTTCAATTTGAGTTTGCGGAGGCGTGGAGGAGAAAGGCGGTGTTGTGAGCCTTTGATACCCTGCCGAACGGAGTCCTTCCCCAGCTGTGCTGGCTAATTTGTTCCCCCGGTCCTATCTTGCCCCCTCCCAGCCTCCGTTTAGCATTATTAATCAAATTACACCCACTAAACTTTCTTTTTCTTGTGTTATTGAAATTGTCTTCCTTTTTCCCCCCCTTACTTTCTTCTCGAGCATGTCTCTTCATGTCCTCTCTGGCTGCTAGTTAAGGGTACGCTGGGAAAGAGTGAAAAGCAGAGGACTTGTCATTCAGAAACAGTGGCATCAGGTTAATGATTTAATTTTTTCAATTAAGATAAAGAAACACTCTCCCTCCTGACCTGCAGGGCAGCACTGAACATCAAAGCACCACTGCTCTTAATTGTTTTTGTACTCAAGAATAAAATTTCAAAAGAGTTTGCGTGCGTTTTGTGTGGGTGTGTGTGTGGCGTGCATACACAGATGTGTGTGTGTCAATGTGCTTTCCAGCCATCTCCACCCAACAGTGGCCTGATCATTTGAATGCTCCCGTTCCCAGCCCAGTATTAGCCTGTGATATGCCACTTACACCAGCGCTAACAGCTCCTTCTCCCCCCCGAGCCACTCCTGCACATATAGGACGCCAGCGTTTACAGTTCAAAGTTGAAGCCATATGTTCAATTAAAAACCACCTTATTACAAGCCTGCATGCTGCACCGCCAATCAAACTACTGTATCTCCTGCCCCCTGCACCCAGCTTTGTCTTTGCCGCCTGGAAAGTTGAACGCCACTCTCGTGTATGAAATTACCTTTTTGCCAGATGAAAGTCATTAGGAAAACCATTTGAATATGCTAATTCTGGCTAGATTAAAAGCTGCTGATGAGTGTGGATGTGGAGCGGCGGCGGGGGACGGACAGACAGGCGGGATGCACACTTTTATTACAACGTGCATTATAATTTATGAAAAACGTTTAGCTTCTATTTCTTGGGTTTGCTTTTTGCAAAAAAATGTAGTGAAAGTGTTTAAATGACAGCAGAAGGTGGACGACTTCAGACGTTAATTATTAGATTTTTACAGCTTTCCAATGGGCTTTTTTCGTGCGTCATTCATTAATCTGTTTGCAAATTGATGCTCAACTTTCATTTTTCATGTTTAGAGAATTTCTCTAACTGTCATATGATCTATTTTACTCTTCCAGGGTCGCCCTGGCGGGGGTTTTTTTGTGCCCGAAGCATTTAGAGAAATGCTGAGCGTGACCATGACGTTTTGGTCATTCCACATATAGCATTGATGTGGCATAAAGGAACAGTAAATACAGTGGTGTGGCTGATATTAAAGCAGATCTGTGTGTAGCTGGGAGCAGTCAGCCTCAGCTCTGTCGGTGTGTAGCCTTGCATTGCCCCCTACTGAAACCCGACTCCTTCATCCACTCTCCGCTGCTCTTTTCACTGCTTTTTTTCTCCCTCTGTGTCTCTCTCTCTCTTTTTTCTCCTGGTTTTCTGTTCCACTCAGTTTTGTCCTTGCCCTCATCATTTATGATGGGATGATTAATATATAGATTTTCACGTCAGGACTGAGAAGCCTTGGATGTGGGGGGAAAAAAGGAAGAAAAAAAAAATTGGAGGGATTTTTTTTGTGTGAAGTCCAAGTGTGGGAGAGAGAGCGGTTTCGTCAAAAGTTCACGGGGTGAACGGGGGAGACACATGCATGTTCTCTCCCCCTTTCTCTCTCTCACACACACACACACACACACACACACACACACACACACACACACACACTTTCCTGAGATGACCAGCTTCGTTAGGGAGTGGCAGAGGAAAGGAAGTGTTGACATTCTCTGGATAATTACCGCACTTCAGAGAGGGACAGCTCAGACATTTCTCTTTCTTTTTCTCACTAGTAGACACCACTAATACAGACACCACTAACTGAACACGCAGCATTTAAAAAAAAAAGGAGGTATTAACCTTTTTCTCATGCTGACTTTTAGACAAAAAACCTGTAAATCTACATTAAAAAAAAAGGTTTTAAAAAATAGTTTGATTGCCCTTTAAATAAAAAAGGCCAGAATCTTCATGCTCTCACAATATGTGAGATGAATCCTTGACGTTACAACTTGATAATGTGTGTAAGTGTGTGTGTGTGTGTGTGTGTGTGTGTGTGTGTGTGTTGCCGGTGTCGGGGCGGCTCCCGGGGCTTTTGGGAGGCAGTGGCTGCTGCTGGTTAAATCCTCAAAGTGGCCTGGCCGCTCCTTGCCAAAGCTGCCCGCCTCAGTCCAGAAGTAATCCACAGCAAATTCCTTCAGCCTCAGTATCACAGGCCTGCGCTGTGGAAAGACGCGCTGCCAGGGGACTCGGGGTTGTGCATGTGTACGAGTGTGTGTTTGAGCAGTCCTCTTTCTGATTCGGAGCATGAACAGCGTGACAGGGTGAATATGTGCGCATGTTTGCTTGTATGTATAGTGCTGCGTGTACTTGCATGCTGATGTGCATGCGTGCCTCGATGTGCGCGCTCGTGTGCGCGCTCGTGTGTGTGTGTGTTTTTTTCGGTGTGTTGGGAGATGGCGTTGCTGCAGCCGGAGCCCAGCCAGCTGACATTCAGACTGGCTTTCTTGCCTCTCTTCCTGGCCGCTCTCCCAGCCAGCGGTTTGTTGGCGGCCCAGGAGAAGGAGGAGGCACTCCATCCGCCTGGTTAAACATCCCCGTGTGCTCGTTCCCCGGTGATGAAACATTTGTTTCTTTACGAGGGGGTTAACGGACATGGGAGGGTGGTGGAAGAAGAAGAAGAGGAGGAAGTGAGGGGCGATCTGTTCAAGAGCTGTTTCATAAATTCATAAGAAGAAGACAGGTTTGCCACCACTCTTGTTTTCTTTTTCTTGTCCTCCCTCTTCATCACCTGTAACACAAGTCCTTCTTCTCTGCGGATGGATGGCTCCTGTTGCCAGTCTGGATTCTGTTCTGCCTCTGCAGCAGATATCAAACTCGGGAGGCTTGCATGAAAGCATTTGATGGACAGCAAGGAGCGGGACGGGCCAAGACCTGCGTCTTCAGTTTACATACATGTCATGCATGTTCAACATCAAGTGAAACAGAGAGGGAGCTTTCTGCCAGATGATGTAACTACAATGAAGAAAAGAGCCATAAACTGATATTAAAAGTCTTTGTAGTTTTGCAGATAGTTGCTAGGGCAGATCAAACAAACTTTCCATATTAAAGTTGATTTAAAGGGATGAGGGAACCATTCATAGTCGGTGTATTACCACGATGGTCGGCACGCCCCCAGTTTGGAGAACCGACACGAAAGCTGGACCAGGACACGGCAACAAGTATTTGTAACTTGTAGCATATCAGTTTAAGTTTGTTCAGGAGTTCCTGGAGGTGTTCTCTTCAAACCCACCAGACTCCTTTGACAAAAACAGTCATTTTACCTCACAGAATACAGGAGTTGCTGGTTTACCGCTGCCTCGATAGGGTTGTTATTGTGTAACTTGTAGGTTTTAAACAGATCGTTCAGATTTGGTTAGGTCACACAATGCAAGGTAAAGTTACTGTTTTTGCCACCTAAAACAAATGTATATCAGTTTAAGTTTTTGTAGGTGGACCTGGAGGTGTTACTATGGTCTATTCAAAGCTACCAGACTCCTTTGACAAAAACAGTATTTTAACCTTGCAGTACACAGGAGTTGCTGGTTTAACGCTGCCTCGATTGGTTTGTTATTGTGTGATTTGGAGGTTTTAAAGGATTTGTTAGAATTCGCTAAAGTCAAACTACGCAAAAAAACGTTTTACATGTTAAACGTTTACTGCTGCCTCGATCGGGTGACTTTGAATTTTAAAGGGTTCATTCGGATTCGCTTAAGTCACACAATGCAAGGTAAAAGTACTGTTTTTTCAATGGAGTCTGGTAGTTTTGAAGAGAGCATAGCTGGATAAGAGAGCTTCAGTTACCCGTTGGAAAAGGCTGTCTGACAGCAAGGTAAAGCAGTGAAAGTATTCTAGAAAGCATACACTAAGACTGATATAAATTTTTTAGGTGGCTAAAATATATTTAGCTGCCGTCCCTGTCCAATGCAGAACATTAGTCAGCTTCTGTGCTGCCTGCTACCGCCATATACCAACTATGGTCAAGTAATTTCATACAACCACATTAAAAAAAAATTGAACTATTCTTCAAATGCATGCCAATTCATCACCTTTTCTTTCCTCTCCTTCAGTGATTTTGGTATAAAAAGTGAATGTTTGTTGTGTGAAGCACCTCTTGAGTTCCCGCTGGTCAGCAGCACAAATTTCAAAGCTTTTAACCAGCATTTGTCAGACACCGGTCATTTGTCCTGCACCGTCTGATTTCATGAATATCCAACAACAAGGCGGAGCCGGTCTCCAACTTGCTCCACCGTGTCACCAGCGAAACCACTTTGGTGGCGCAGGAAAAGCAGAGTACAATGTAATAAAGTGAACGTTGACATTTAATGAGTTGTCAGTGTTTTTCCTTCTCTTCCTCTCTCTGTTGGACTTAAGCCGTTTGGTGGGGAAATCTTTGAAGTTAAAAACAAGCAACCTGGACATTATTGAATCCTATTTAGAAGGGCCCGGATTGAGAAAGCCTTAAAGACACGCAGGAAAGCAACGCTCGGGCTTCTGTGCCTTTTAATGTTCACAGCATCCCGCTGCCTTTCATGTCCATGCTATCTGGAATTAATTGCTTTTTCAAAGTCGGTGTGTTCGTTTTGGTGTGCACGGGAGAACACGTGTGTACGTTTGATTGTGAGCGCGCACATTTCTCTGCATTTGTTTACCATTTATTGGTGCATTTTAGCATGCAAATGCACAGGAGATGCTTTTATGTGTGTGTGGAGCGTGCATGCATGTAACCAGATCACATTTAGTGCTCCGACTAATTTCCCATTCCTGTATTTGATGTAAATTACCAAATCCTTTAGACTTCCCATTCACATTGTCAGGTCATATAAGCAGCCTGAGTGACCGCAGCACCTCCTGACAGTCCCTTTGGGAGGCAGAGTCAGCAATCAAAAGTCAAAGGAGGCTAAAAAGAGAACAACTTCAACCCAAACAGAGTCTGAGAGAGCGGCCCAGGGTTTCTGGTTCTCACCAGACGCTCCATTTTCACCATTTTTGTATAAAATGTCAGCTAATGCAGCGCGCGGCTGGCGCCAGCAGTGTGTATGGCTGTACGTTGGTACTGTCGGTAATGTGTTTATATAACATCCCTCACATTCCACGCTAAGAGCCTTCCACTCTCCCAAGTTCATTCAAGCAGCACACACACACACTAAGTCTGAGCACATGTGCACAGGGAACTACACAGAGCACATGCAAACACTTTAAAGCCATCTACATGCATGTTCTCACACACACACACACACACACACACACACACACACACACACACACACACACACAGTCCCATTCTCAAATATCCATTGTGGCATTACAGAGGGGATCCCAACACGCAACAGCAGCGCTCTGGGGTGCAGAGGACGGAGTAGTTTAGTTTCTGAAGACATCCATCATCGGCAGGCAGGCCGTCAAAGCCCGGCGCTAAGGGCCTCATTCTCTGATACCATTACTGCATTACTGTTACTCTGCCAGCACTGTCACTGAAGGGCAGCAGAGGAAAGGAGGCTGCGGCAGTGTTAAAGAGATTTACTCTGACTGGGATAAAATATGGAGTGTGGGTCAAGTTAAACCGGAGTTATCCATTTATCCGGGGTGTGTGAACGTTAGCAGGCTCTTGGTTTTCAGACATTGTTTCCTGTCTGTTTTATTAATGTATTCAAGGGGAGATTATGGAGAGTTTAACGTGCCTGCGCATGTGGAAAAGGTGTCTGTTATTGACTGCAGAGAAGAATTAAGTTCTCACTGTTGTCTAAATAAAATAGTCATTTAAGTTATGTAAACTTAATGAAATACCTCAGCCAAGAAGGTTATGAGCCCAGGCCTGTTGTTTCTGTTTGTTAGTTAACTAGACATGTATAACCTTTACAGATTTAAATGGAATTTGGTGCATAAAGCAACACTTATATGGTTGTGTGGTAGGCAAAGTTTTTATGCAAAGGCCATGACAGCATTAAATGATCACATGAAGTAATTCATTAAATGGTGGATGTATGTGCTATTTATTGTTGTTTTTTTTCATTCTCTATGTTTTTTATCCCTTTTATCTGTTTTATACTATGTGTTTTTACATAGTACATATTTGTATACTCCTGCACTGAGTATTGCACATAATTTCATTATGCATTGCATAATTTAAAATAAAAATATTATATTCTAAAAGCTTTTTAAATGGTTTCTTAACACTGTATTCCTGCAAATTTTGGACATTTGTACCCTAATAGAAGCTAATTAAAGATGAATATTCACCTCATCATTTGGTTTCTCAGTGGTTTCAAGTGTTAAATGCCAAATAAATTTGTCCAACACACAGTATATCTGTTATATACCTATTAGGGACGTAATATATATATATATATATATATATATATATATATATATCGGTACCTATAAATGCTGAGAAATGTATATTATTGTGTATTAGTCTAATCTGAATTAGCTGATAATGGAACAAATTGCTTATATTGACTTAAGTGCAGCATCTAAACACACTGATATAGGTGGAAGTGGCTTGTAGTATTGGGTATTTAATAGACTGACATGTCTGTTTGACATTATGTCAAAACTGAAGTCTTTGATGAGCATCTAAAGAGTCTTTTTCTGTTGTTGTAGTGATGTCAGTTACTTGGTTCGGTCAGAGCTTCGACTCATCCATCTTTTCTCTCCACATTTTAGCCTTTCTGACCCTCAGGTGTGCATAAACTTCAGGTTATGGACATTTATAGAAAATACAAAACGTGAAATCCCCAGTATCAGCCATAAGAAGCAGGTAATTATCAGCTATGGGCTGAGAGGAACCCACATCCTGCCTGCCTCACACCTGTGCTTTGTCATGACAATATTTCTCATTTCTGTGTTAGTAGTGGGTGCCAGAGCACCAGAGCAACTGTGCTCAGTACCAAAGATGGAGAAAAAAAACCCATAGCATAATAGGGCAGTTGTTCATCATACACATCACATCTAGTGCACCTCATTCTTTATTTCCTCCAAGGTTCCCAGTAGTGCACAGACCCATGTAAACAAAGCCTGTGATGGCATGTCTGCCAGAGAGGTGTGGAGCAGAGCTGGATGGAGAGCCGCGGCTCTTTGTGGCGTTGCCAGGCTCCGACACTCTTTGCCGTCCTGCCAAATTCTCCCGCCGAAGACTCACCAGCCTTCCCTCCTTATCCTCCCCTGCTCTCCTCCTCCTCCTCCTCCTCTTACTCGCCCTAGCTGCTCTCAGCTCCATCTGTTGCGTTGGAATGCTCTTCTTCTTCTTCTTCCTTCTCGGTGCGTTTTTTCCGCCATCTTGTTTTGCCGCTGGCTCCGTTTTGCGCCGGAGACAGATGTCACCGAGAAGTCCCCGAAGTGCCGAACAAACAAAACGGGAAACAACAACCTCACCTCACCTAATCCCCCAACTTTAACTGAAAAATGTTTATTTTTCAAAGTGTGTAAATATTTTTCAATAACCTGTCGCCATTTTCTCTCCCCTTAATTCCCCATTGAGCTGTTGGGGTGATAAATAAAATAGAGCGGTTGACAATGGGGACGTCAGAGAGCGTATAGAGGGGGGGGCGAGGCGAGTCAAAAGGCATTGAGTTCCCTCAGCCATTGTGTGTGTTGACACCCTAATCCGCCACAGCAGCCATGCAGGTGTTGTGCAGCATTCAGGTCTTTGAGGCAGCTTTCAGCGCACGCCATGGCACCTCTGTATTCACCCTGATGTCTCTACAAGGAAACAGTGGATCAGTGTTTCAGCGACTCACCGTCAGCTGTCACGCAGCCACTGTGAGAAGCACATTTACAGCACAAAGATCCCCTTAGACTGTCTTTGTGTCAGCATTGTGCCACAGCCTCTTTCTCCTGCGCCATAATGACGACTGATTAAATCCCGGCGAGCTGTTTGGAATGCTAGGTGTCAGTCGAGCAGGGCACAGGTAAGCCCCTCCGCCGCCGCCACGGCAACGAGGGGAAGGAGGGAAGGAAGGAAGGGCGGAGCTGGGAAAGTAAAGTATTTCTGATGTGGGTTTTATCACGCCGCCAAGGTGTCAACTACAGAGGGAGAGCAGAGAGGCATATGGGAAAATATGTATCTGTTTATTCTATTATTCATAGTGTATCTTATTGTCACCCTGACACGTTTAGAATGCATGTCAGCTGCTGGTTTGAGGTTTGTTTTTTTTCGGGATCTCTGCGAGAGCTTACAAAATGGATGTGTTTACCTTTTCCCTGAAAGCGCGCGCTGAATACCTGTGTGTCTGAGATGAGGCTTATTAAATTTGATGAGTAAAAAATGTCTTAACGCTTTATCTCGCCTTTGTGTCGTCCCGTTGGTATCTACCCAGAGCCAGACACTCTCCTCAGGACGCCAACAGCGGCTAGAAAGATAAACAGGCCCGTGTTTTCCTCCTTCTTTACCCCCTTTTCTCTTCCCTTTTCATGATATGCAGTCATACGCCCGTAGCCCTTGATAATTGTGTAGTCAGTCAGAAATCCTAAACGGAAACTCAGAGTTTGCTGTATCTGTCTGTAGGAGCGACAACAGTAAAGCGTGTTCTGATGACGGTTTGGGATTTTGGCATTTCCTCCTTTCTCCTGAGGGTTAGGTGATGGATGTTTGAAGGTTTGATCTGACACTGAGACGCGTCTGAATACGTGGAATCAAAGGAACATGCAAAGGAAAGTAAGCAGACAGGCTTTATTTATGAGGAAATGGACTCCGGGGAAACACACCCATCTCTTTTATTCTGCTATACACTCCAGTGCAATGGAGGGAATATTTCAAATTGGATGCATTTCTAACAAAGCTGATAGTGCCACATGTTTAGGCCATCTCTGTAAATTAACAACACATCGCTATGCACGAGCTGAGCCTTTATCATTGTTGTTAGATGTGGAAAATATCAGAAATCTGCCCTCGAAATAAACACATGGTAATGCTCACAGATTTAAATATCTATACACATTCTTATAGGTTCTCATGTTGAAAATGGTCGAGCAAAATATAACGATGTGATGGTATAAAAATAAAGTGTTTTATGTTCTTTGAAGCTGATGTTTAGGTGTGTATTTATTCTTGTCCAGTATGCATGGTATGTCATTTGATTGTCAACAAATATTCTACATTTACTTTTCAAAATATGATTGTTATATGTCTTTTATTTAACCAGGTAAAAAGTCTCGTTGAGATCAAGAAAATCTCTTTTCCAAGAGAGACCTGGCCAAGAAACAAGCATAAACAACACAGTTATCATAACAATTTAAATATGAATCCAGCCATCACAACCACAGTGAAGGAGCCTCAGTAGAGACTTATATGGAGCAGTCACACCGACCAAGGTAAATTATTTCTTTATCATTTAGAATCAATTTAAATTCACCGATTGTGAACAATTCAAAAAGTTTAATGCCTTTTGCAAATTGTTCCATGATAAAGGGTCCATGTAGACCATGTTGAGTTTGGTTTCAACACATGTATGAAAACAGGTATGAGGGAAGTAGCCCAAGAATACATTTATAGATAAAAACTAACCAATGATAGAGCCTGCGAACATACTAACATGGCATTTCAGCCGTGGCATATAGAGATCAATGATGTGTACGATTTTCACAGCCAGTAATGAAACTCAGAGCACAATGATAAACACAATCCAGGTTGTTAAGGCTGATTAATAGCATTCATGAAAAGCAGATCACCGTTAAAGCACAAGATGTTCAAATCTGAAAATGAATATCTGGTTGTCTGCCACAATCATTCCTGAGAGGTCCTGGGCTGCTGCAGAAACTTTTAACTGTCAGCAGTTTGGAACAAGTGCTCAGGGTGCAAATCAGTCATTCTATGGCGGGCACTCCGTGTTTAAGGTTGCGGACATTTGACCACAACAGCTGATGTTCTGATCACCGTGACGATGAGAAAACAACCCAGAGCCCAACTCCTTATCCCCACATTAGGGTGGATAAACTCAGAGATAGACCAACACCTATGACCTTTATATTAAGTTTTATAGGATATTACCATTTCATTTCATCTGTTTAATGTGTAGGCATGTTATGTATGTTATTGTTGTCTCCATAGCAACCGCTATGTTATCACTTTTTGTCATTCCAGCGAGCTGAGACGGGACTGATTAGGTACTGGGCAAAGACGGGTCTCAGGCTTAAAAAATCCAACTCCCACATATACAGATATGCATATTGTATGTGTGTTTTATACGTTTTGGACAGGTTGATGGCAAATTTCATTGTACTACTTGTACTACTTGTTGTGCAATGACAATAAAGGCTTCTGATTCTGATTCTGATTCTGATGTAGGTCCTTTAAAAGTACGGGTGCACGATATGGATTCTGTCCAGCGGATAACTGTTTAAATACACCTGAGACTAAGAAAGGATAACAAAGAAGATTTATGTATTCCACAGCTCTGGCTAAATCTAACGGACAACACTTGTATTATATTGCATTTTTTAAATATTTGTTTATATTGCATTACATTTTTTATACTTTTACACAGTATTCCTGCTACTTTGGAATCGGGATTGGTTTTGGTGCAGATAAAGGTTTTTTAATTTGTTTCTTAACAATGAATTTTTTCAGATTCTGCAATCTGGATCCAGTACCCAATAAAAACCTGGATATTAAGTGTTAAAAAGGTGTATAATTTACACGGTATCCCAACTACTTTGGAATCTGGTTTGTACTATAGCTTTTAGGATCTCAATTGAAGTAGTCAATAGATCCTTTACTGTAATTACATTAATTTCACTAGAGTTTGGTGAACAATTAGGCCAGTGGCCAAACTGAATAACGTATTTGGTTGTGGTGCAGATGAAGCCTTTTTAATTTGTTGCTTAAAAAATTGTTTTTGCAGATTCTGCAATCTGGATCCAGTACCCAATAAAAACCTGGATATAAAGATGAATATGCACACTTTAGAGCAGTTTTCTTGATGATTTTAAGCGTTAAAAAGGTGGAAAATTTACAAGGTATCCCAACTTCTTTGGAATCTGGTTTGTTCTAAAGCTTTTAGGGATTTAAATTGAAGTAGATCATTTACTGTAATTACATTAATTTCACTAGAGGGGCATTTGGAAAGGAAAGACCTCTGCCAAGGCCAAAGAATGTCAACTGATTTTGTGCATCCACTGCATGATTCAAATCAACTCCAACATGTTTGGGGTTCTTCCTTGGCCCATGCTTCACCCTGCCACCAAGTTTAATAAAAATCAGCCCAGTAGTTTTCTGTAATCAACAAATAAACAAAACCAAAAACATAACCTTGGTGGAGATAATAAAGGAAGATATGTAAAATATTTCAATGTGTATTTATGAGCCCACGTTTGAACAACTAATCATCAAATCCAGACTCACTGGGATATTGTAAAAGGAACGTAAAGAATCTGTGTCCCTGATTTAAACTAGAAGCTTTGCTGCAAGTCCAGTTCTCATCAAATTATAACTGGTTCTTGGACTTCTCATTGGATGGATTGGTCTCCTCGCTTCAATCTGTCTTTGTCATTTCCACTTGCAAAGAAAGACGGATTTCTACAAACAAATCTTTCCTTGTGCAGCTTTCAGAAACATTTCTTTTTTTCTGCCTCTCGGGCTGCACTTTGTCGAGAGAGAAACGTGAGTCTATACAGTAAATCTAAGTAGCTTAAGCCGCGCAGATTTTTGATTAAAGATCAATTTACAGGCTGCGAGTTAAGTTTTCTTTACAGTATACAAAAAGTTGGACACAATGGACCAACAGTGAATTAGGATACAAACTTTTTGTTATTCAAAGCTAAATCCAAGGGCGTTGAGACAGAGAGACAAAGTTAGCCAGAGAGAGGGAGAGGGAGATCTGTGCTGTGTCAGCAGTGTGCTTAAACCAACTCCAAAGATTAATCACAGGAAAACACATACAGCACACACACACAAGTACTCTCTTTCACACACACATATGCACACGCACACACACACACGCATATACCCACAGTTGTATATCTCGCATTCCCAGCAGTTCAAAGTGTGGTTGGTTTGAAACAGATTAAAAACTGTCTATGAAGTGATGCATTGCAATTGTCATAGCAAGGGTGGGAGAGATCTTTTTTGCATAAAAATCCCCTCTTTCTTCCCACCGCTATCAGCAAAGAGATGGAGAACTCACTAATCCTGCTGTGGTCGCATTTGCATCGGTGGCAAATAAACAAAAGCACACCATTTTTCATCTCCAGCTTCTATATTAAACGGAGATGGCGGGGGTAAGGGAGGGAGGGGAGGGGGAGGAGGAGGAGGAGGAGGAGGAGGGGGGAGATGAGACTGAAAGAGAGAGAGAGAGAGAGGGAGAGAGAGAGAGGGGGCACCCAGGCAGACCCTTTGGTGTCAGAGATATGCCTGCTGATGTTTGGTCTTGGTAAATGGAAACTACTGTGGCGTGTTGGCGGCATCAATCCCGCCTTTCTCATTCCAGGTGGTGCTGTGGGAGAGGAAGGGTGACAGATGAGTGTACGGCGGGGCGGGGCTGATGGAGAGGAGATACAACAGGGGCCTCGCCCCGACACACACACACACACACACACACACGGAGACAGAAAAAGGCCTCAACTTGAAATTAATTCATGCAAAATTTGCACTACTTCCTGCATCAGGACCATCAGCAGCAGGCCTGACCCACCACACACAGCACCAATCACACATGGCTGCTGTATACACTGGAACTAACTAAGTACTGTTGTTATAGTTATAGTATATATTTCCTTGTATTTATAATATAATTTATAATATCTCCTTGTTGTGACATTTCACATTGTATTTTTATTGTGTCTTGAACTCTCTTATTTTGCACATTATGACTATAGTACTAACTTTATTCTACTTATTGTATTTTATTGTATTGGTGTTGTACTGCTGCTGGAATTGTCTATCTATCTATACATCTATCTATCTATACATCTATCAATAAAATCAGTGACAGGGGCTTCAGTTGGAACACAACCAGCGTTCACACGCTGCCACCAAGTCGGACACCCGACCTCTAACGCCTACTTGACCACATAGAAAACAAGAGTGATGTGGAAGTCTGCTCTCAGTTTCAATGACTGATAAAAAAGCCGTGTTCAGAAACTTCATGTGGACCACAACGATCGGGTTGGGACTCCCCCAGAGGGTCTCAGGATCATTCTCAGGGGTGGCAGGATGGGTAGAGGGGTAGTGGAAACATGATGGTTTTTGTGACTCTTGGTGTACAGTTAGAGAAGCTGCTCAACATTTTCCTGGATCTAAAGTCTTCTAATTCATGCAATCTATTAACTTAATATTGTCATTTTGTTTCTATATAATGGTCTAATCTCTTTTTATTTCCCTCCTCTGTTGCTTTTCCTGGGTTTTCTTCTTTTTCTCCATGTTAAAGGGTCTTTTTTAGAGTTTTTTCTTGTTCAAACTGAGGTCTAAAGATGGAGATTTTGTGATTTTTTTAACTTAATTTGACGAACACAATACCCTTTCAGTATCTTTATGACAACAATACTTCATTGTGATAACAATAGAAATATAAACATGTTTTTGACAAAATGTAATTAGATTGGTATACATCATTACCAATCTGACCCTAAATTTAATGTCAGCTTTCAGGTTTTTCTTGGTTTTTACCAATAAATAAAAGCGAACAATAAACAAGACTAAACTGATTTATTCTATAGTTTTCAGTCGTAGAATTCATATATGAAAGAGGATCATTAATCCGACACATACAAAGGTTGTGGTAATAATTTGGACATTTGGAAATCCAAGGCCCAAAGAACAAAAGAGTTAGACTTCCATGTAAATCTTCACACCAATTTCAAACTAGAATCACACATTATGAGCACTTTGCAGTAGTCTGTATCTGAAGTATTTGCCAGTGTGACAGTACATTATTGTGTCCTAATGCCATTATCCATCTCCATAGGTATCCAAAACTTGTTCATCAGCTCTATCAACATCATCATCACCATCTTCATCTCTGGCAACAACAGCTGCCAGATATAATTTCCCGTGGTCCGCTGCCGGCTGCTGTGTGATCAGCCCACGTAGAGAACAATCTGTGGATTGGCCGTGGTTAAAGCTGCAGCCTTGTCGCCTTTCTTCCCTCTGACCCGTGAGAAAAGAGATTAGCTATTCAAGGCAGGCAACAGAGTGACAATCGGCGCATCAGATCAATATTACTTATCTTTCCCCCTCTCTCTCTCCCTCTCTCTCTCTCTGCATTACACTCCTGGTACAGTAATACACCTGGAGGAACCAGTGAGTGTGTGGTGATTAGATTAGGCTTTTACTGTACACAAGCATACACACACACTGATAAGAGAGATGCTGCTCTGCCTCTCTTGCAGCTGCCGTGTGAAGTGGAGAGGATAAAGACTACAAGCCCTGGGTGTTTGAGTTTGTTGCTCTCTGCAGAGGAGCGCTGTAAGGTTATTGGTTAGCTGTCACACCTACACTATTTATGCTTTTTTATTCTTTTTGCTCTGAATCACACAAGTTGACATTTGTTTCTTTAGTGTGGTTTTCAATTTGCGTAACACTCACCAAGTTCCAAGCAAAGTAGGTGTTGTAAACACATTTGGACACACATGTTGCTTGTGTAAAAGCTTAGTAACAAGTCGGAAGACAAAAAAGTACAACTGTGAAACTGAGCTGGTAATAAAGAGGCTCTATTGCAACAATCTATAATGTATGGTCTAAGACAGGGGTCTCAAAAAAAAACACAAAATGACCAAAAAACAGAAATTACTGAAAAAACACTAAATGACTTAAAAAGACACAAAATTACCAAAAAAGACACACAATTATTTAAAAAGACACAAAATTACCAACAAAAACACACAGAATTACCAAAATTGGCCCTTGTGATGTTGAGTTTAAGACCCATGATTTAAAGTGCATGCAGGCTCTCTGAAGGTTTCAACAAGTCACATTTAAAATGTATTAAGACCATAATAATACAATTTAAGACCCATTTTACTTTACTTACTTCATACTGGCATTAAAATACAAAAGACATGAAGGAAAATCGGAGGCATCTGAATTACTTGCAAAATATATGAATTTATTCACAGCTCAAATTCTGACCGGGCTGCATTATAGCGTCCTCAAAAATGTAAACATTTAAAAAGATTTTTTTTTAAAACCTTTCAAAATTGTATTAAAGACATTTTATGGAATTTTAAGATAATTTTAGACATCGTAAGGTCTTAATTTTTGGATTTTAGACGTTCTAAGACTTTCTAAGACCCCGCTGATGCCCCAGCCTGTGCATTATGTCAGTGCATTCAGGGCCTTTCCAACTTCACTTCTGGTAGCATAATATGGGCACAAATTAAATTGCAAGGGCCAAAGGGGTTGTATTTAGTTTCTTCATTAATTGTACAGGCGAGATTTAGGCATTTAACCATTCGACTGTTACCTCCAATTCTCTTTAACAGTTGGCTGCCCCCGTACGATGCATTGCTATTTATATTGAGCATTCAGCTTTAATAAGAAGGAGCATTGCTACATGATCCTCTGAGTGAACACACACTGTGAACCTGCCTATGTAGACACATCAATACCTGAATAATGTGTCCTTTGAAAAATACTGCACCATTGACTTTAGACCAGTTTTTTACCGGTCAGTAGCTCAATTGCTTTCTGTTAATAAATCAATGTGTAAACAATGCACCTGAGCACACCTTGTTTTTTAATACCAACACGCTACTGGTGCAAAGATGAATGCAAGTACATTTGCTACGTACACAATGTAAACGTGGGGCATGAAAAGGACAGTTGTGATGTGTGCTGCTTTGCACCGGGTGTAAGATGAAGCTGTAAAAGTTTACGTGGATCCAACAAGAGGAAGGCTGGTCTGATTCCCTCCAGAGGAGCCCCAGACAGCAATGAAACTGTTCTAGCGGCTTACCAAGGCGTTTTCTTTTGTTTTCTTTTAATTTGTACTTTCTATGGTGAAAAACCTGTAGAGAAATAACTGAATATGAACCAAGAGAATGTAAGAGAGAAGGCAAGTAACAACATAACATCAGTGTAGCTATAATAATGTGATATTAAAGAACAGCTACTAAATGAACTTTAACTAAAAAGGTTCATTTAATGTGATGTCTTAAAACCTTAGCAATGTGTCATTACTGATGCCAGTATTTGACAGATTTGACTATTAGTTTCTGGTGATGCCCAATTCCCAATAAAAAAAGACCAACAAACCACTAAACTAATAAAAAAATAATCTTTTAGTGGGCCAAGGCACTAACAACTAAATCATCCACTTGCTGACTTTGGAGACAATTAAGGTAAATATAGCTGCAAAATTAAAGCCTGTATCCATCAAATGCTGCCTACTTTAGTTAAGACAATCAGTCTCTCCTCTCCTCTTTCTGTCTCTCTCCATCACGTTTGTATTTCATAATGCCTGCCTGCAGTCAGGCCCTCCGCTCGAGATGATTTTGGATGTGCAGAGAGAGCGGGTCGTGGGTTTTAGATGAACCGTTGGCTCTCCTTCTCAGCCTTGTAAATAATTAGAATTCCCCGGCTGACTGCAGTGCCTGGACACTTCCATAATTACATTGTCAGTGCAGCGGCTGATTAAGGCTGGGCTGTGAAGTATGGTATTAGCCGCACTGTGTCTGCATGTAGAATAGAATAGATGACCCTCAGCTACCTTCAGCTGGCTCTGCAGGGACTGGCACTGCGGCGGCTGAGAGCTGGATGCTGCTGGATTACGCTGGTGATCGAGACGATTTGAGGAAAATCTTCATTTGGATACGCAGAGTGTTGTAGTCAATCTGTGGGAATCACACTGCTGCTGTCCTCCATTTCCCACAATGCCCTTTGACATTGCCAAACTAATCTGTAAGCCATGTTTTTGCTTGTTTGCAGACAGAGTTAGAGTCAAAATGATACTTTCCATGAGTTTCTCTGCACAGAATTTCACGGACATGATGAAAGATAAATCATACGATGTCTCTAGCTGCATTGCATTCTGGTCTTTTGAGGCTATTTCCAGTGGAGAAACTAGTACAGTAGCTTTGTTTGAGAGCACTGACAGTTGAATACTGTTTGATGTGCATTCTTCATGTTTAAGAGCTGAACATTTTGGAAACATTTGCCCAAGGAACATTGGCTGCAGGAATGTACAGGTGCATCGCCTCCAGCTGTTCTCTAAGCATTTTTTGCAGGATTTTTTCCTTCAATGCACACTTTAAATAATATAGACACGTAGTATAAGGGACATAATGTGTATTGGGAGTTGCATGGGGTCGAATCTGTCTTTAAGGAGAAGTTTGCACGAAAGTAAATACAGCCTCATTGCTCTGAAAGGCAATCAGAGCAATGAGGCAATCAGAGCAATGAACAAAACCCAGAAGATAACACGCGAAAGAAATTGGCTGGACGTGTTGTACTTTTCTTGCCATTGTCTATTAACTTGAAAATATGACTAAACTAAAAGCTTTTATGAACTTCAGTGGCAGCAGGAATCTTCCTCTTGAGATGAACTATCCCTTTAAGACCTTTCCCTCACTCACTGTGACTGCATCCATAAAGCACAGATGCAGAGAAACGGTCATCTCGATAGCAGCGGCGATCATAAAGATGATGACGGATATTTACCCTGACCACACTCACTGATTTATCAGCTCGGCCAGTGTATGATGGGTTACTGTATCATAGATCTCTGCTGGCTAAAGCTCCATTGTAGGCAAGTCTGGAGAGGAGAGGACTCCCTCCTCCTCCTCCTCCTCCTCCTCCTCCTCCTCCTCCCTGCCTTTCCCCTGACCTTGCAGCTTTATGACTGCAGTAATGCGCTGCAGATGAAGAGAGGAGCAAATCCACCGGAGATAATAGACAAATCATCTCCACGAGGTGGTGGAATAAAAATCCCCAGACAAACAGACAGCCTGTGTGCTCTTGGACACCCCTTTAAGGAACTCTAGTGTTGATAAGTAATTATCCCTGCCCAAAGGCATGATGGGACTCACAGAGAGAGAGAAAACATTTGTATGATATGTTTGCACTATTTTGCACGCGCAGTAAATCTTTAAAGAACGGATTGTGGACTAAGAATCTGTGGATCAGTAATTAAATTAGTGATTGGCCATGTGTGATTTTTCTTCTGCATGCATGCATGTATTTAATGCCACTTGCATGTGCTTGCATATGCATAATACCACTTAGCAGGCCGCGTATCAGTGGATTTCCTCCTCCTACTGCTGTCTTCATCACTAACAATCCACTTAAGATTCAAAAGGGGAAAAAAAAAAAAAAAGATTAGAGATTACGTTAACTGCTGCACCTGTTGATCAGACAAGCTAATGAAGAACATTTGCTGTATAATGAGCGGGGAGGGAGACTGTCTGGAAAGAGGAGGAACATTTAACTGACAAGGAATAAAAATCATCAGCAGTAGAAGAGATAAGTGTGTGAGAGGTCTTGTCTCTGAAAACCGCAGGATGACACCTCTGAACCTGTACAACCGCCTCCTCTTACACAGTGGTTGCTGAGTGACGGATCATATGACACATGTGCGTTAATGTCTGTCCCCAGCGGTGACCTCAGGTAGGCAGGGTGGGGCCGGCCGGCCTGCGTGCTTGTTGCAGCTGCAGGAATGCGAAGCATGACGAGGAGCACCTCGCTGCAGCACTGCTGATAGAGCTGCAGATAAGTGAGTGGGAGGAGCTACTGTAGGGGTATGCCGGAAATGTATCAGTGTTAGATTGACATCTGTTAGTCTTTATCCCTGTGAAATAGACCGGTCCAAAACAAAGTCTGCTAATGACCACAAGAGATCATTGTTTGCATGTTCCTGTTTAAATAAAAAAGAAAAGGAAAAAATCATTTTTAGCTAGGACAGGGATGGGTAACTTAAATGCTGCAGGGGGCCACAATGTTTCATGTTCACTACCACAGGGCCACATATAGGACCATGCACTTCACCAGATATGATGAAACTGCATTTTAAACATGTTTACAGTGCAGTAACTTAACATATTTCATGCCCAAATGCATGTTTAACAGTATAAATAGGAAGACAAAAGGTTTGAAGCAAATAAAAAATAACCACTTACTGTGATTTCTTTTGTTTTCAGTGCAAGAACAGCAGACCAATATTAATTGTAATAAGTCATTTTGTGCATTTTTACACTTCACTTTTAAGATTAGTTGTACTGAGGGTCACTTTAAGTGAGGGTGTGGGCCGTATGTGGCCCCCGGGCCTCCAGTTGCCCATCCCTGAGCTAGGACATTCATTCTTTATGCAGCTGTGAGTTAAGGCGTTTATGGAGCAATTTCAATTCTTTTATCAAATGTTATAGTTTATTTAATTACATAACCTTGTAGCTTAAGTTGTGCAGATTGTATTGATATGCTGAAAGAGAAGATATATAAATGTCTGATTAAAAAACATATACAAAACATACACAAAAAATAGCAATGTAGGTACTAACAAACCAAATTTCTACTGCAGAGATCAAAGGGTTAACTTTATTAAAATGCCAAAATGTATTTCAGAAACTTTTACCTCATATGAAGGCAATTCTTCCAATTTCCCAATGAACAGGGCTTCAGGGGACTAGACAAAGGGTTCTTTTACACTGACAAATAGAGCAAAAACGACAATAACTAACTGTAATTTATAAAAACACTTAAGATTCTGGCAGTTTAAAACACCAACAAACACACATTGTTTCTTTAAAACTTTGCCTCATCATCCACAAAGTTAGAGATAAAAAATAAATAAAAAATAACAATGATTTGAGGCCTTTTCTGCATCTCAGCATCACATGAACTAGATCTGAGTGATTATAAAAGGTTTAAAGTATTAATCAGTTAGATTTTCATCTTTTTTTTCCATTCCATTTCTGTCTATATCTGCATGACCATGGTGCTTCAACACCCCAATCTCTACCAACACCTGTTGATTGAACTGGGTTTTTTTACTGTGACAGTCTTGACAAGTGTATTGACATCTTATGCTGATGCTGTCTGAGATTGTCTGTTTTTATTTGTTTAGCCATTGTTATTTATGCCAACTACCCACTTTCACCTGTATCTATTCAAAACAAACCTGAAATATGATTCTGCAGTTCCTGATTGTTAGAATTCATGTGAACGCTGCATCAAGTAGTAACAACAATACAGACAGTGAAAAACATTGGCACACGTCTCACAGAGCTTGGCGGAGGAAAGTAAATGCTGGGTTGATGGTGAGAAACCTGCATACTTTTAAGCAAATACAGAGATGTACAAATAAAATACAACATATCCTCTTTGTCGTGTGCATGTTGGTTCCACATTACGACTTTAACCCTCTGAAATCTTCGGCTACGTCTGTTAAAAAATCTGTTAAAAAATCTTTACCATGCCATGTTGGTTTTTTCAGCGTTACCTCACCTATATGTCCTGATAATTAATTTTTAAATTTGACTTACTTGATCAAAATTTTGAACCCAAAAGAAACCAAGGAAACATAAAATCTGATCTGATCTGAAATTATGCTTCAAAACACAGAATTTTAAATGCTGCAAATATGAATACAGGTTGCATATATAACATATAACAGGTAAAATGAGGATAATATTAAGTTCAATATTTTTATACTAAATATATTTGACATTATCTCCAGTTTTACTTGGCTGAATATCATTGGAAAAAAAATCTGGCATGGAGTTTCAAGCCAGAACTTTAGAGGGAAGCTGATGGAGAGACTCAATGTTGCTTCATTTTTATGTCTTCATGTCATGAAGAAGTAAAGCAGTGCAGGTGTTTTCATGGACTCTAGAGGGTTAAGCTCATGAACACACTGAAGTCAGAAAAACGGACTATCTGACGAGCGTGTGAATGCATCATAAAAACTTCCTCTTCAGAAATAGAAACACTCAGCCTCAGATTCAGACACATTTCCAGTACATGGACTGTAACCTTGATAGAAGTGGCAGTAGCTCAAATTCTGCAGCCTGTAACAAATGTAGTTCTACCGTTTCAAAGAGCAAATGAAAGAAACACATTGCAGTTGTACACTGGACTCCATCTGGCCCCATGACAGTCCTGCAGCAGGAGCATCTCATGGACTCATGGACTGTTGGTTTTACACTCACACAACTGGTGGAGATGCACTGTGAAAAGAGATGCACAGTTTTCAAAAACTGCCTTTAACGTGTTGGATGGAAAAAAACTCTGACACACCCGACAACAATGCTGCAAAAACCTTTTTTGGAACAAAACTTTCAAGGTTAGCGATGTAGCTCATGTAGAAAAACACGTCTACAACATATCCCGGTGCAGCTTCAGGTCAGGATAGCATCTGATGTGCAGATATCCAATGCAGATCATGCTGGTACACTGAAACCTAGAATCTACCAAAGTATGCTGATGTAATCTCAAAAGAAAAAGTTAAAGATTGACTCTCAAAATTTGACTTATTACCACTTCAGAATCAGAATCAGAAGCCTTTATTGTCATTGCACAGGGTAGTACAACGAAATTAGCCATCAACCCGTCCAAAACATATAAAAACACACAAACACTATGGCAGCACAACGTGATGAGAGCAAAGGAGGAAAAAAACAATGAAAAAAACCTCAGCAACATAAGCATAATACACTTCACAGACATGAACAGACTTATGACATGTCATAGGGGAGTTGGGGGACTTCATTACTAACAGGAATTTACACTGGTGACAGAAAGGTAAAAACATGTATTTATGACACTGAAGACTGGAAAATATGTCTTGTAAGTCTTCAGCTAGAGAAACTGCAGTAATTTTACTAAATAATTGACCATTAGTACACTCTAAAAATTTTTTAAAAATAAGACATTATTGAGTATTTCCCATGAGACTTTTATAACTGAACTAACTTAATTAGTCGAGTACAACCAACGTGGTTTGTTTTGTCCTCTACAAGCTTCATTATGTTGAACCAACTCAATTTTTATATCAACGTTTTAGTGTTAATAAGTGGTCAAATTACTCTATTTAAGTTACTATAACTCCTTTATTTTACTTTCTTTCTACTCAGCAAAGTCCATGCAAATTGTTACCTCAATTTTATTGACATATAGTCAGACATATTGTAATACAATATTAAGTTTCATTACCTTAATACTTTCCCTTGTTCAGTGAAGGCAGAAATGCTTATCCAAAATCAATACATTTCTGAGACATTTTTCTTCATTTTTAATTTTGATCAACTTCTTGAAATAAGTTATCAACTTAATAAAACAATGGACATGTAACAAACTGTATTTTTTATGCTGAAAAAGCTCATGTTTTTAAGTCAAAGCTCATGATTTTAAGTCATACTTACCTCATGTTTTTAAGTCATACTAACCTCTTTAAATCTTTTCTTAGAGTGTAGTTAATTATTGGCAAAATCTACAAACTTTATTTGCCTTCTGCATATGAGCTACAGTACATATGTACTTAAAACAAGCAGTACCAGATGTGAAAGTTTGTATTTTACCTGAATTATTAACAATAGAACAAACTAAGTTGCCTGTTGTGAGAAGAAGACTAAAAGTGCCCTGTGTTTGACCTGAGAGTGAGGCAGGTCAGGATGGGAGGAGGCAGGAGAGAGGAGGAGGAGGAGGAGGAGGAGGAGGGAGTCAGGCTTAGAGCGAGGGGGAAGCAGGAGAAGGTAGAGGACGGGTGTCAGGACGGAGCTCAAGGAGCAGTTAGAGAAAATAAACAGATGGGAGCTTTGAGGATATTCTATCTGAAGCTTAGTCCTGTTGAGTATAAATATGGTGGCGGGTAAGCCATCTAAATAGGCCTGTGTTTACCTGTCTGCACGGCCCAAATTAATCACCCATGCCGCCACGAGCCGCCGGGGAAGGGAGGTAGAGAGAGGGGGAGGAGGGCAGGAGGGAGGGGGGGAGTTAGGAGTGTAAACACGGCTAAAAGCTACTGGTTGGCACCATTTTGTTTTGGTTAGGATACAGAGTGAGTGATTAGGCTGCTCCGCTGTGATGAAGGGGTGGCAGGAGTGATGGAGGACCACTGTGTGTGTGTGTGTGTGTGTGTGTGTGTGTGTGTGTGTGTGAGAGTGTGTGTGTGTGTGTGTGTGTGGAAAGAATTCACCAGTTTTGGGATTTTATTATTTGCAAATGGACAATTTTATAGTTCCAGGATGATCTGAATTTCCTCGACAATAGCACCTGAATGAACGCTATTTAAATCGTTTATTGGTTTAACTGATTGGACTGACAGAGGTTCTTGAGTTAAACCAATTTAAGTTTGAGTTAGTTGATCGGCAGAGAGTTCATTCAAAAAATAATAATAACTTCAGTCACTTATTAAGCAAAAACACCAAACTGTCTCTTTTTCAGACTTCACAAATATCAAAAAGGGCCTATTTTTGATCATTTTAAACAAAAAAAAAAGCTATTTGAAGATGTCTCCTTGGATCATGACTAATTATGATTAGTATTTCTGTGTTTTGTGACATTTTTAGAGACTAAATCATGGGGAATAATTTAAAGAAATGACCAATAATGATTGTAAGCTCAACCATAATCATATAAATATGTCTATCACGTCGGCTTTGGATGACAATTGTGTCTGAAATCTTTGATTCCGGAACAATATCAGCAGACTGATCTATCAGTCCAAAGCCTTGTATCCGTATAGATTAGCACAACAATATTCTGTACGGCACATATGACTTGTATCCCCATTGTGCTGCACCTCTGCTGATAGAATAAGGAGTCAGATAAGATGTGATGCAATGAAAGGAAAGGCCGGGGGCTATGCAGGGGGGGTCATAGCGTTTGTTCTGGATTTTCCATTATGTGATTTGGCATGCTGATGCCTTTCATTTCAATCATTAGAATTCAGCCGGGATCAGGAGGGCTTTCAGGTGCAGGAGAGGAGCTGCCTTTGGATTAGCGGTCCACGTAACCACGGCAGGATAGACTCCAAACGAGGCTGATTATCATACCATTTCTCATACCTGACACGATTAATGCAGTTTTTTAACCTCTTCTTTTAAAAAGGAGGGGAAATGGTTTAATTTAATATATGCTTGGTGTTTAATCGTAAGCCCTGCGTTTTAGGGGCCTATGCAAAATGATATTAGTGGTTGGAGAGCAACGGAGGCCACCGTGACAACGTTCGCCTCCTCGAGTTTAGCAAATTCTGGTTCGTCGCAACTTTTTTTGTGCCCCAAGTTTGGAAGAAAGTGAAAGGTAAGACACGGGGATAAAACAGATCAGTCTATCAAGCAGGAAGAAGCTTTAGAACCACATATAGAGAAAGATAAACGGAGTGTACACAATTGGGGGAATCTTCCAGATATTAAGTATTAGAATCCACAGTTGTCTCAAAATCTTTAGAGGATGATTTATTAAAATTTCAAGGTAAAACTAGATGGTGGTCCGTTTTTCCCCTCATTGTAGAGGAAACCATGTGCATAGAAAGCTACAGTAAGGATAGCAAGAACAAGTTGAAGTCGGACTAGAAGTAGCATATGAATGGTGTACCGTCACATGGTTGTCAGTGTCCTGTTGATTGGTAGCCAAAAGTTGAGTTGCCAAGGCCGAGTCAGGTACTTAAAAGAGAGAGGAGGAACTAACAACCAATGCAATAAAGATGGCGTCCAATCAACACTGTCCTATGTCCTATGGACAATGAGTAATAATAAGTAATCATGGAAGACACCTCCACGTAAGTAACTGAAGAGGGATTGTCCGACATTTAACCTAAATGAATGGCAGTAAATGCAGAGCTGTGAGCAGCCATGGTTGGTGATGCAGAGACCTCCCAGCTTGAATTAACTGACATCACCAGAGATGAGTCAAACTCAACCTGGGTATCCTTTATTTGACTCCAGCAACCGATCCCTCTCGGTACATGTTGTGGCCTCTTAGTAGCTAAGAGAGCACACCAATTACCATAGACGCCAACAACAAACCAACTTCTCTAATAGCTGTATTGGATGTTTGCAATGGACAAATGTTAAAATGTTCCATTTTGCCTTCGAATATTTCTCCTGTTTCTGGCCTCATTGGACTCCATTTCAGCAATGTCACTGCATTCCCAAAACGCGAATTAACTTGAACTCTACACTGTTGATAGAACTATTGGCCAAAACTAGAAAATATAAGGCCCACATTGTAATAAACTGGCATTATCCTTCTAATGCTGAAGGTAAAACTGTATTGAAACCAATACAGGCATGGACCTGGATTCATTTAATTAATCTATTGCATGAAAACATCATTTTTTGTTAATATTCTGCACGTTCCTTGTACACAACCACACCTAGTTTGCTGGTTGCAGCAGCAGCAGGCCTCCTGTTTGACAGCCTAGTTTTTAAACAAGCCTCAGCAACGGCACACTAGGCTTCAAAAATACAGTAAGCCAAGTAATTTCTGCCTCGCTGCAAACTTTTCGGATTCCGTGACTTTCGGGGCGGCGTGATCGGCAAAGAATGGGCTGTTCCGACATGCGGAGCGAAGTAATGCCTTTTAGTCTTTCTGACATGTTTGTCTTGGACTAATTCCTCTCCACGCCACGACAGCCACGACCCACAGAGTCAGACGGCTCTGTCACACCTCTTTTCTCTTGCCCGGTCTATCTCTTCACTCTTCACAGGGAAAGGCCAAAGGGTTTTCCTTGGTTTCTGTAGTGTGAAATGCAAACTGTCATTAACTGGGAGAGGGCAAGCAGAGGGGCTTACAGGGGAGCCATCAATACAGATGATGAGAGGGGGGAACAGAGAAAGCCTCTCCCTTCATTGTGTCTCAATAACTTTAAAAAGGAAACTAATCCATTCTGCTCTTAATTGCATGCCACGTCCCCCGATGTGTCTTTCCCCCCATCTCGGCACAATGTGGAGGAGGCAATATTTAAACAGACTTCCCAAGATTCCCATTTCAAACGCTGTAATGAGTTTTTAAAGAACATAATGGTCTATATTATATTATACATTTTTAGCAGGAGGAGGTGAGGAGGAGGAAGAAAAAGAAGCTTTCGCTGGTAAAATGGGGTTTTCAGGGTTGGGGGCTGAAATGTAAAAGTGTGTGACAGTAAATGGGTGTGTGTGTGTGCTTGTGTGTGTGTGTGTGTGTGTGTGTGTGTGTGTGTGTGTGTGTGAATGTCAACGCCAACACACGTGTGAAGGGACATGAGAAGTGAGGGGCGCGACGGGAGACAGTGCTCTGAGGATTAAGGTCTAATTTCTCCTGTTCTTTCATTGAGACTCTGCAATCCAACAGATTGATTGGGACTTTTAATTACACAGCAGTAATTATGGGCCAGATCTAGCATTTGAAAAGAAAGAATTAAAGTTCATTTTGCTTGGCTAATTATCAAAGCTTGTCCTGTGTGTGTGTGTGTGTGTGTGTGTGTGTGTGTGTGTGTGTGTGTGTGTGTGTGTGCGCGCTCAGCCAAAGCCCCCCGATGCCAGCGGCGACGCAGGACCTCGGATCACAGATACTCAGTAATTAAGGCAAAAAGGTTACTTCCGAAATAAAAGATGAGCGAGCTTATTTAGCGAAAAAGGCAAGAAAAAGAAACACTTCTGATAGGGAAAATCGGATCCTGTCTTTCATTCCCTCTAATTCTAATTCTACTGGATCTCGCACCACTTTTCTGTCACTATCAGCACTCGCAAATTACAACATTTCACATTCATCAGCCTCACTCGCAAGAGGCTGCAGAACAGTAGCTCGTCTGGGTAATTGGGTTGATTTTTTTTATTTTTTTATTTCTTCCTCCCCATCCTCCAGTAAGTCCAGTCAGCCTCGCCTCCCTCCCCTCGGCCTCGTCCAGTCAAATCTGCACTTGCTGACATGCAGCACAGTAGCACTGTGCTTCTAATTTTTACATTACATTGCATTAGCTTCACCAGGTTTAAGGGGAAACCAATACAGGAATCATTTTATGGCGTAAAGCAGGAGCTGCGATTTGGGCTCAGGAGTCAATCTGGCGCCTGGTGATGATGGTGGTGGAGTTAGCGGGTTGGCAGGCCTGATTAGACCGTCTTAGGCTGGGGAGTCATATATGTGCTATTTCGCTGATAGGCTGCGAATCTGGATTTCCTGCTCCAGTGCGCTCATGGAGCTAAACCCATCCAACCGAGGAGTCTAGGCAAAGTGGGGAAGGTGATTTCCTCCATCTCCTGCCCGTGCACACACACACACACACACACACACACACACACACTTGAGCGCTCAGAGTCACACACATGAACATCATCGCCTCGGCACAACCTCATGAAATCTATTTGAAAATGTCTGTGTATGTGTGTGACAAAGAGCGAAATGTATTCATTGAAGGATTCTGGGGGGAAAAAGATCAAATTTACTGGACTGCAGTGTGGGCCTCGTCAAAAAAAAAAAAAAAAAAAAAAAAAATTAAATGTATTTTTTGGGGATGTTTCAAAGTTGGTGTCCCACTGTAAGCTCATCCAAGTGCCGCCATTTCAGCTCTGTCTCGTTCTCCTTTCACCGTGTCTCTTGTGTGTCTTCTTTCAGTCCGTCTGTCCGTCTGTCTGTCACCCGAGCCTGCCCACCTGCATCCAAGACGCTGCAGCAGCCCTTCGGACCATTTAGCGGGGACACAATTACGCAATTGTGCAAGCAGACAAATGGCGTGTAGGACAGTTGGGGACGGTGGAGGTGGGGTAACGCAATCTCCCTCTCTCCTCCTGCTCTTTCTCCCCCCCTTCACCTGGCCTCCCCACGGTCCTCACCCTCAACACCCCCCCCTCCACACCTCCTCTCCCCCCCCTCCTGTCATCCCAGGCTTGTCCATCTCAGCCCGGGGAACAGTGGGGAAGCTGTGTGTGTCGGCTCTTCCCAACAATTACCTTCAATTACGGCTCACTGCAGTGTGGCCTAGTGAAAGGCTTAGCCATTAGGACTCTCTCTCTCTTTCACTGTCTCTCTCTCTCTCTCTCTCTCTCGCTCTCTCTCTCTCCTCGCTCAATTCTGGAGTCTGGCCAGGCTCCATGTGAAAACGACCCAAATAGCCCCCTGCTCACTTTACACGCCCCACAGCTCACTTTACGTGAGCCAGCCCCGACCAGAATACCTCACCGCCACTCTGTTAATTCACATCTTTCACTCCCTCGCTTCTCTCTCCCTCTTTTTTCAATCCTCCACCCTCCTCCACCTGGTCTCTTCTTCTTCTTCTTCTTCTCACCCCTCCTTCTGCCTCCTCTTCACAGTCTTCCTTTCTTAGAGTCCTCCTCCGCTGGGACCTGATCCTGTTTGCGGTAGTTGGAGAGTTCAGGGGCAACAGGGACAATGGCTGCCCTGAGATGGGAAGCTCCCATGTGGTTCAGAATATACTGCAGCAGATAAACACTACAAAGTTAAAGCCGGAGCTGTGTTTTAAGCATTTCAAGGTCTTTGTGCAGATTTGGGATTTCCTTTTTTCTCCCATTCTGATGCATGATTCTTTTAGTTCGACCTTCTTTTTTGTGTGTTTTTTTTGGTGTGTGAGGGTACTAAATCCATCCTGCTACTGTATCCAGTCAACTCCGCCTTATCTGATCACCTCAGCGGGCCGGGTGCGAACACACAGCGCCTTATCTCCAGGTGTTGTATTTCTATTCCAGAGATAATTAGCATAGTGTTTGTCCTAAACCTGCCGTGCTACACACACAGCTTAGGGGGGAAAAGGTATGTCTTATTTAGTATCTAGCGCAGACGCCGGGAACAATACGGTGTGTGTAAGCCCAGTCTTAGCCCGCTGCAGCATGCCTGTCCCTGCTGCGGCTCTGGGCCCGTGGACAAGGAGGTCCGGCTCAGAACAGGACAGCTGTGTCTGGGATCACACTTCTCTGTTACAGAGGGGGCTGACCACGGCCCAAAAGCAGCCCAAAAACCGTCCCAGCAAACCCTCCCCACCTCCCTGCTTGCGTGCCCAGGAAACCCCTCCAGGGCTCCCCCGGCCGCATCCAAACCTGGGCATCGCCGCTGCCGTTTGTGCCTCTCGCTTTCAAGGCCGGCCAAGAGCCTCTCCTCCTCCTCTCTGCTCGTTCTCAGCCGAGAGCCTCCCCCTGCCACCTGGCACAGCGGCTCGGCTCGCTGCTCACACTCTCTGTGTGTGTGTGTGTGTGTGTGTGTGTGTAGTCTGGGTGCGTGTACTGTATGTGTGTGTGTTTGCATTCGAGAGTGTACCTTTGGCTCTGTGTTACGGTATATGCCTGCGCTTTTGTTTGAGTATTGTTCGAGTAGGTGTGTGTGTGCGTAACAGCATTGTACATGTTCATGACTGTGTGTGCAGTGTGTGTGTGTGTGTGTGTGTGTGTGTGCTTAATACCGCCGTCCTCTCCTGCACCGGGGGCCCTTTCTAAAACGCGTCAGTGATTTTGGCTCCGCAGCCGGCGACAACACGGTTGGTTTTCAGCACACCACCGGCAAGGCTTACCTCTCAGCCAGGGACGGCCAAGCAGACACTTTCCCTGGACAATCCTCCAGCCTTACCCGACCCAACCCCCTCACACACACACACACACACACACACACACCAACACACACACACACACTACAGCATCCTCTTCCAAGCCTGCACAAACACGGTAAAGGAATACTCGGACTGATCCAAGGGAGTGGCCGATTCCAATTTCTCCTCAAGTAGATACCTTTATGATGATGATGTGTGCATGCTGGTGCAAGTGTGTGTGTGTCTGTGTGTCAGTGTGTGTGTGAGATGTATTGTAATGAGCTGTTTTCTCACTCTATAAGACAGAAATGTGGCTGTTGGCTGTTATGCTTAGGATCTTTGGCAAAATAAAAGCTCGGAGGGTGTGGAGAGAGTGGAGGCTTTTAATTTATTTAATTCGAGTCAAATTTTGCAACCAGCCCAATATGACAGCTGCAAATATACAGTCGATCAATTGAGAGTGCAATATCAAATATTAGTCTGTGCCGCCTGTCTTCTCCTTTCAACTCGGTGCCATCAATTGTGCAGCTCTGCCAGGCCTGTCAGCGTGCTGATTTACTGCTGTTTTGCCTAATACACTGTAATGACTCTGTTTATAAAGAATCACGAGAAGCCACCCACATACACAATGTTCATTTTCACCCTGCGAGCAACAACGGCGGAGTCCATTAATGGCAACAAAACTGTCGCCTGTTTGTTGAGAAAAAGACACACACACACGCACACGGAGTGGAAGCGATCGGTTGATCTGCCGCCGGAGACGAGAAAGCAGCAACTGTGTCTAGACGTGGCCCATAAATCAGACGTTTTCACATTAATAAAACCAATGACAAAACTGCCTATTAATCATAGCACTGTGCGTATAAATTTCATGAACGACAGAGAGAATAAACAAAGGTTTTTTTTCCTCTGCTCAGCGCTACTCACGTCGAATAAGAATCCCATTTGGGATGTTATGAAACTGTCTCGTTGACCTGCGGGGAAGATAATGCGTCCTTCACTGCAAGTGCTGTTGTTTCTGACTGTGTCATTGCCATAACACGAGTCATATACTGTATGCAATTCCCCCCTGAGGTCACACACACACACACACACACACAGACACACACACACACACACACACACTATCCTGTCGTTGTTTGCCAATTTAACAGAAAACATTACACGTTCCTTTTGGAAAGGTTTCTTCAAGCTGTTGTTTATCTGTGTGGAAATATCCTCTTAAGTATTACAAAACACTCCCAGCAGCTGCCAATAAATACAGAAAATCAACCTAAAAAATGAAAAAAAAAGTGATGTGATGGTGGTTTGTTTTTGTACGAGTGTGTTGGAGTGTGTGTTGGCTTCTTGGTCCCGTTCCAAGCTCCGTCTGACACTGTGATTTTTGTGGTTTGTGATAAGAGGCAAGTCAGGAAAGTTGAGATGAGAATCTTCTCTCTCTGTTCTTATTTGTGCTGTTGTTTCAGCCATGTCAGATAGTGTAAACACACTGCAACAACTGTGATACAACTCAGGGGTTATCAGATCTGTAATTGTCTGTGTCTCTTTTGAGAAAGCGCACCGCTGATTCTTCGGGTAATATCTACAAACATAATCCGCAGTCGACTTGATGCGCTTAAACTGGCTCCTCTGTCTCAGAGTGGGAGCGCCTGCACAAGTGTGTATCCCCCGAAAAAAAAAAAAAAAGGCACAAAAGAATACACTCCATAGAAACTGTTTATTTCCGGATGTGTGTGCGTTTGTGTACGACTGAAAGCGATGTGTGTTCCGCATGCATCACGCCGTCCTGATAAGATTTGAGCTGTTTTTCTAATTAGAAGTTGCTGGAATTGTGATCATTATTTTCCCCTCAATTAAATGATACAGCCTCCTGCAAAAGGAGCTTCTAATCAGTTTGTAATTAATGCCGTGGAATTTCTCTCACTGCCTGCTGTTTCCAGTTCCCAGTAAAAACAAAAAAATAAAGGCGCTGCCTTTATATGCTCTTTACTGAGGTTATTAATGCGTCATTGTGGATTCAATCTGAAACTAACGGCTCATTTTACTTGTTTGCAGACGCAGAATGGAGAATACATTTCCGTATTTCTACTTCACAAGCAAAACATCTACTACAGTGACTCACAGGAGGCCTGGCATTGTCATTAGCTACATGAATACACCTAATATAATAATGAAGCTAATGCAGTATTATGAAATCATAGTAAATATAGTAAATAAGGGCTCTCTAAAGCACTTAAAATATAAAATATGGCAAGCACTCAGAGACACAAGCATAGTCATGTGTTATTATAATCTGAATATTCATACAAACCTGAAAAAATAAAAGTGTTTTAAAATCATATGTGAAACCTTTTTTTTCCTCAATTCAAGTTTGTAATTGAAGTAGTGCTTTTATAGGTGTCCTGCATTCTCATAAAAACTAATCACTTTGGTCTTTTAGTCCAGCTTTTTACCAAATTTCATAGAAATATGTTGAGTTTTAGCCATTCAGCTATTGGATGAAATGCCATGATAAACATTAATGACTTTAACAGGGTCACTTTTAATCTTTTAATCACTTTTTGGTTACCCGTAACTTTTCATTCTGCACAATAATATGCTCAAAATTTGAAATTGACCAATAATTTTGTCCTATATTTTTGTTTATGACTGATTGAATGCACATGCAGAAATAGTATTCCCATCAGCTTCAACTGTACTTTGTTTTGTGCAGCATTAAAGAGCTGCTAGCATGGCTGAAGAACTTAGTGTTTTGTATAAATCCTGACTAATAAAAGGACTAAATGGGACCACAAAAATACTGTACAGGTAACCTCTTTTACATAAGTCCCATTACAAAAACTTTTGAATATTATGCCTTGAAATTAAAATTTTGCCAGGTCAGTTTGAAAATCTACTGACGCGGAAAAAAACATTTATTCATTAACCATATGTCCTGTGACTTAATGTCCTGATATATAATAGTCTGGCAAGTTTGTAATGCTCCAAGCTAGGGCTGCACAATTAATCAAATTTTATTCGTGATCACGATTTTGGCCGCCATGATTAAATTAACCTGATCGTCTGCGATATTTCCATTTTAAAATGTGGCTCTCCTGCAGATCTAATCAAGTACTTTCTACACCAGTAGTCCTCCAACCACCAGGCGGCGGGGCCATTTTTCTCCCCTGAAAACAGCCTGGTTGCTGATTGGATAGAACGCTAAGCAGGATATGACGTAGTCCTCGACGCCACAACAACACACGCCATTTGTAAAAGCTGGCGAAGCAGTGTTGCCAACTTAGCTACTTTGTTGCTATATTTAGCGACTTTTCAGACCCCCTTAGAGACTATTTTTCAATAAAGCGACTGGAGACAAATCCAGCAACTTTTTCTGGTGTTATTGGAGACTTTTGAAGACTCCTTCTTAAGAAGAGTAAGAACGAGTCGAAGCAGCCCAATCCTCCTGCAGCAGTCTCTCCCAGCTGCAGAGCCGGAGGGGATGTTAACCCCTTATGACCAGTCTGCAAATTGCTAATAGGCTAACAGTTAGCTCTGTAGCAGTACAGTGTGTATATGCTAACAGGCTAACAGTTAGCTCTGTAGCAGTACAGTGTGTATGTGCTAACAGGCTAACAGTTAGCTCTGTAGCAGTACAGTGTGTATATGCTAACAGGCTAAAAGTTAGCTCTGTAGCAGTACAGTGTGTATGTGCTAACAGGCTAACAGTTAGCTCTGTAGCAGTACAGTGTGTATGTGCTAACAGGCTAACAGTTAGCTCTGTAGCAGTACAGTGTGTATGTGCTGCTGCTGCAGGAGGTGTTCACTTAGTGATCTCTGTTTGTTTACAACAAGCACCGGACACTAAAAACTGTTCCTATTGTTTGTTTAAAAGTAGTGCAATAAAACTACAGATGTTTTCCCTAACATGACGATTAATCGTGATTAATAATCATGATTACAATATTGATCAAAATAATCGTGATTATCATTTTGGCCATAATTGTGCAGCCCTACTCCAAGGATGCCAAAAAAAGGCCTTTTCTGAGTGGAGTGTGTTTAGCTTCAGGTGTATGCAGAAGTTTATCTGCTCAGAATCAGATTTTCATTTTGGCATTCACAATGACAAATGAATGGAAGAAGAAAGTGATATTTGATCTATTTAGTACAATAAGACGATTATTTATTTCAATACAAACATAAAAATTGCTGCTTCAATTGTTCATGCATGCCATAAGTTGAAGAGTATGGTATGAAAAGTATGAAATGACCCGAGGCCACCAGGGTGCAAGCTCCAAAAGTCAATATTCATCTTTATGAAGAGTTCTATCCCAGTTCAAAGTAGTTTGAAAATAAATGAAGCTCTAAGCTATACAAGCTTCCACATGCTCCCTCGGTCTGCCTGCCTACCATTCAGTCAGTCATTTAGTCAGTCAGTCAGTCTGTGGATAAGATCTGCATGAGCTCAGGTGATTACACTCTTTAGGCCAATGCTAATTGCGAGGTCTCTGCTCTAAGTACTGTAAAAGTATTAATTAAAGCGAACCATTAATCAAGGCCTTTGGCAGGCGGGCCGAGAGGAAGACAGCGAGGAGGAGGAGGAGGAGGAGGAGGAGGAGGAGGGATTGAGGAAAGAGAAGAAAGGGAGATTTTCTCAGAACGGGTGAAGACTCTGCTGCTGCGTTTCTCTTTCACTTCCTCTGTGTGCATGTGGGTGGAGGTAGAGGTGGAGGTGGAGGTGAGATCAGAAAGTGTTCCAGTGTCTTGCAGAAGGAGGAGGTGATGAGTGACGGGGTCACAGAGGTCGCTTTGGATCTCCTGTTGGACTCACTCAGCTCTGCTCCTGCAGCAGATGACTCCCATCACATATCAGTGATTCTCACAAACTACTAAACAGTTAGAGGAACAACAAAGATCACATAATACAAAACGTAACTCAAATTGAGGCTATGGATACCATTCATAATGCTATAATATACAACACTATGACATCATTCATAATATTATACTATATAATACTATGGATACCATTTATAATACTAGTTCTGACTGATAGCAATAGTTTTTCAGTAAACTAGCTATATTATTAGCTTATTTCTTTTCCAACTAATTTACCATTTTTACCTTATTTTCTACATATTTACCTTTTTTTCTACCTATTTACCATATTTACTTTATTTTCTAGTTATTTACCTTATTTTCTACTTATTCACCATATATACCTTATTTTCTACTTATTCACCATATTTACCTTATTTTCTAGTTATTTACCTTATGTTCTACTTATTCAAAATTATTTTCTACCTATTTACCATATTTACCTTATTACCTACTTATTCACCCAACATACCTTTTTTTCTACCTATTTACCATTTTAACCTTATTTTCTTTTTACCTTTTTTTCTACCTATTTACCATATTTATCTTATTTTCTACTTATTTAACTTATTTTCTACTTATTCACCCTTTGTACCGTATTTTCGACTTACTTACCATATTTACCCTTAATCACCCTATAAACCTTATTTACTACTTATTTACATTTTTTCTACTTATTTACTAAATTATCAACTTAATTAGGCCTAATTTATTTTCTACATGTAAGCCTTATTTTCTACTTGTTTACCTTGTTTTCTGCGTATTAATTCATTCCTTGTTTACCACTTATTTAACTTAAATACCTTATTTACCACTTCATTAACTTATATACCTTATGTTCTACTTATTTAACTTATATAGCTTATTTTCTGCTCATGTCCCTCATTTACCTAATTTTCTACTTATTTACCATATTGTTTATCCTAATTTTACAATTATTAGTTACTCACTATAAAACAAACTTGTACCAGAGGAATGCTACAAGTATGAACATGATATGTAAACAAAAGTTTTGATTAACTCCTGCAATATCATATTAAAATCAAAACTTTTTAATGCATTAGTGCTGATATAATACCGGAGTCTCAGTTGAGACAATAAAATGATACTATATATTATATCTTTATGAATATAAACACCTTTTTTTTTATTGAACAAGATGCCAAACTTGCAAAAGTTGTATCCTTCTTAAAACACAAGCAGCTGGCAACAACTTTATTCAAAATGGACAAACTTTATTAAAATTTGAAATATCTCATGAAAAAAAAATGAAATACTTTTTTACCTCCACCAATGACGTTATGTTTTCAGTTCTGTTTCTTTGTCTTTCCGTCAGTCTTTCAGCAGGATTGAGGAAAAACTACTGTCCTGATGTTTATGAAATTTAGTAGAAGAGTGTAGCACGGGCCGAGGAAGAACCAATAAAATGTTGGAAAGGATCTAAATCACCATGTGGGTACACAAAGATGTTTTCACTTTTGTTAACATTGCAAGATAGTGAATTACCATGTTAAATAATCTGAAAAAATGAGTTCCCGACTGGAAAAATTCACTTGAATGCCCCCCCGTGTCAGAACTTAAACACTGCAAATTGGTGCATGCCTTAGTGAAACTCTGCACTCTCTAGTTCTTACATATAGTTATCCTTTTACTATTGTGATGCATATCCAGCTCCTTTACTCACACTGGGATTTCCTGCAGAAATGTGTCTGAGACTGTTAATATGCACCTGGTAGGTAGCACAATTCTCTTATTTGTAACCAATAACAGAAGCTGAATGAGGACAAATCTGCTGCTCTCACATCGGTGGATTTTGCTTGTTTACAATTTAAAAAGGCAGCATCCAATTTACATATAACATGGTGTTAAATAACCTTTGATGTGCTATTTTAATAAGGATGTTTTTTGCTTAGATTAATTTGACTTAAAAAGTGAATGTTTCTGTAGCAACCCCAAGAAAACCACCCAGTTCCTCCATTTATTCCAAAGAAACCAGCAAACCACCTGAGAATTGTGTGGCTATAGACAGAATTAAACACTGAGGGATTATAAAGACGAAGCACAAAAAAAAATGCATTATAAAGAAAATGACAGGTTTTATTCAGCATTCATAATTAACTTGCAGAGCTTTAAGTTCTAGTTAATGGCCATCTGTTGATTAATTTCCCTCTTATTTTCTTACGTTTACCTCCACTGCGAAGCTTATGCACTCATGAATAACTCATGTTTGTTCTTCAGGAATAACTTCAGTGCTACAACCTTTATGAAACAGCTATAATTTGGCCAAACAGAGTCTTGTTTGGACATGGAAAATATTCATATTCCTGGCGGTATTCGCAAGTCCCCCCAGACTTAAAAGTTAAAATTATACACTGCTTCTTATTAAAAGCTCCGATTATTGCCCTGAGCCTTAATTTATACATATGCATGTATTTAAGCTCTAAATATGCAGACGGACGGTGCAGGGAAGAGCAGGAGTGAAATCCTATTATATCCTACCTGTTAGATGTAGAGTAGTAAGCCCTCTGACTCCCAGCAGAATGGGACGGGAGAGACAAAAGGCATCAGTGCTAAACGACTGAGGTGATTTTAATCACATGCTCTTAGAGAAAGAAAGAGTGAAGAAAAAATAACATCTGAAAACCAATTCAACGAACAAAGGCCTGAGTGTTCCCTTGTGGCGGGATCGAAGAGGAGAAGAGGACGAGTGAAAGAATGAAAGCGGAGAAACGGGGTTTTATCGTGGTTTTGAGTCAGCGAACTAAAGGTTGGGGTTCAGAGAGGAGATGAGGAGGGAGGGGGGGAGAATTAGAAACCCCCTTCTAGTCCGCCAGGATATTTAATTTCTATCTCTTTCTCCCTATCTCCTCCATAAACCCCATGAACGTCATTTTCATGTCTGTTCCCACTCTCTCTTCTTTCCCGGGAACCGTCATTTACAAAATGGCTGCTGAAGGTTGGAGGATGATGCTCAATTTGTAGAGCGTCTAAAATGTAAAAGAGGCTGTGAGAGACGGGGGGTCGGGGTCGGCGCTCGGGTTTCCCTAATGGCTGCGCGGGGATCGGCCCCATGTTCTGATTGGCCTGTTAAATGATTTTCTGGGCTCGGGGCCCAGCCAGGTCGCCGTCAAGTCTTTGTCCCGTGACAGACGGACAAAACGGCTAAAGAAGAGGAAGCGCTGTCCAGATAGGGCAGCTAATGAAAGGGGAAATGGACACGTCGCAGGCTGATCACACAGTGAGAGGGTTGTGCTGCTCCGAGAGGAATATTCACAGTCAGCAGAAAAGATTAAGAAAGATTGATGCTTTGGTGAAGAGGCAGAATTCCTTCAGTTTATTGCTTTTATCAAATAAAAAGGTCCATTTTTAAACCAGTCATTATAAGTCACTTTGAGATTAAACCTGATTTTGATTGCAGCTTTTGCTTCCGAACAATTTTGAGGTCTGTTATCAACCCTAAATGTTGTTTTTTCAGAACAAAATAAGTAATCAAACGTCAACATCTTGGACTCTGGGAGCTCGAATTTAAAAAGGCCTGGATTAGCAGCCAGGCGAAGCACTCAACTGTGCTGATTCCAGACTTTCAGAGACCCTGATGTCCCCTTTTTTACTGTGTAACAGTTGTTTTGCTTTAATTTGATTACCTGAATATTTGCTTGCGTATCAAGTGCCTTTAAAAGCAGCTTATTCTAGCTTGAAACACACTCAGAGTGCATCCAAATCCAAAGCTCTGTCTATTTACATGATCCTAAAACAACATAAGTCAATGGGGGCCCACATGTACTTTTTGCCCTAGGGCCCTCTAGTGGGTTAACCAGGCCATGGTGACAATCACTCAGATTCAGCAAAAATGGCTCATTGTAGGTTTAAAATTGGGTTGGAATTAAATGCTTGTCTCCTGATTCAATACTTGCACAATAATTGGGTGTAGCAGTATTTTTTTGTATACTTTAACACACCAGATAATGGGAAAAAAGTTGAATCTTACACTTGTAGAGACTTTTAATCTGGAGTATCTCTATATTGATGGAGGAAACATGCTTGATTTGATGTCTGTATGTAGTCAGAGATCTCCTGAGCCCAAATATTAGAGTTAAAGTAAGGATATGTTTTCCAGCAACCCAAAAATCAAATAATAAAGACTTTTCCCCTCACACAATTGAGTGGGAGTTTCTATTTAATTATAAGGGATGCTGGTGCCATGTGTTGTACTTCTTCTGAATATGATCCAACTGATCTAATATCCATACGTTTGCACAATTTGTTAACCCTCTGGATTCTCCAAAAGTGCCAAAGCATGGCTCCTTCATCACATCCAGACGTAAAAACAAAGCAGACTAAAAAAAGACACAAAATTACTAAAAAAAAAAGACACAAAATGACCAAGAAGACACAGAATAACTAAAAAAGACACTACAACAGACACAAAACGACCAAAAAAGACACAAAAAAGACACAAATGATCAAAAAAGACACAAAATGACAAAATAAGACACAAATAACCAAGAAAAAGACACAAAAAAGACACAAATTACTAAAAAAGAAACAAAATGACTTACAAAGACATGAAAAGGCATGAAAAGGATTCAAAAATTGACAAAATAGCCCTGTAAGACTCCATAGTGCTAACAGCTTATTTTGAAAATTGTGCATATTTCCACTAACGACCAGGTCTGTCGATCTGGGCCTGTTTGAATCCATTTAACATACAGTCATGGAAAAAACTATTAGACCACCTTGTTTTCCCTAATTTCTTGTTCATTTTAATGTCTGGTACAACTAAAGGTATATTTGTTTGGACAAATATAATGATAACAACAAAAATAGCTGATAAGAGTTCAATTTAAGAGCTGATATCTAGACATTTAACATGGTTTTCTTGATAATGATTTTGGTTATTATCAAGAAAACCATGGAACCTTTAGTTGTACTAGGCATTAAAATGAACAAGAAATTGAAGAAAAACAATGGTTTAAAATGTATTCGATGACTGTAAATGTCAGTATATTGGTGCACTATATTTGTCGGTTACAGAGATGCAAGATGTCGCTCGTGTTGGTTGTGTGAGTGCAAAACAATACGTGTCCATTGGAGAGTTTGCATGCAGCTTTAGCCACATCTAAATCTACCTTTTGTTTGGACAAATATGACGATAACAACAAAAATAGCTGATATCTAGCCATTTTACATAGTTTTCTTGATAAGGATTTTGGTTATTTTGAACAAAACCATAGAAAATGTCTAGATATCAGCTCTTAAATTAAACTCTTATCAGCTATTTTTGTTGTTATAATCATATTTGTCCAAACGAATGTACCTTTAGTTGTACCAGGCATTAAAATGAACAAGAAATTGAAGAAAAACAATGGTTTAAAATGTACTCCATGACTGTAAATGTCAGTATATTGGTGCACTATATTTGTAGAGATGCAAGATGTGCTCATGTTGGTTGTGTGAATGCAAAACAGTACGTGTCCATTGCAGAGTTTGCATGCAGCTTCAGACACGTCTAACTACCTTTTGGCAATGTATGAAACCAAACTTATCACACTTGTGTTTACTGTGGTTTGTATTTAAATATTGAGGTTGCAGGTTATACCATTGTTTCTACTGTCTCCATCCAGATTTGTTTTTCTTGAAACAACGTGTAACATAGATTCCAACAATAAAACTACCTTCTATCTGCATGGAGAGTCTAATAAGACGCCGATGGCTCAGTGAGCAGCCAACGGGTCTCTGACAAACTGACAAATGAGCCATCAGATCACAGAGCGAGACTCAAGTCTGCGTGAAGCCACTTTGTCCTTTATTCTCAAAACTAGAGCAGCGAGCAAAATCAGGTTGAATGAGAGATGATTCCTTTTGATAATGGCTTTGAGACCACAACATACACTCACCTCCCACACACACACACACACACAGCGTCCTCCTCTGCTGCTGCACAGGTAAGACCCACTACATTCTGAGCTCCTACACTTTTTGATGCAGGCGTACGGAGAGGAAGTCGTAATTGTTCATGGTCAGAACTTTTCAAATGAAGACAATTATTTCCAGAAGCCCAGCGACAGACATGGTAAAATTCAGCCCCCTGAAACCAAAATCTCATTAATCTTGTTTAATGTACAATTTAGCTGAAATGTAGGTTGGCTATGGGTCCATGAAAAGCGTCTATAGAGGAGGAGGAGTGGAGGGTCCGTTAGTGAGACAGTCAGCGCAGGCAGATGAAGGTGCATTAACTGCCTTTTTTTTTTCATTACAGTTTAACTTATCCACGCTTTTTCACAATCCCTTTTACAAGGTCAATGTAAAATTAACTTGAAATGTATACCTCCTCCAGCAATCACTCCTCTCAATTCGGGGAAATGTCTTTTATGTGGGAAATTGTGGGAGTGGAGAGGAAGAGCGGAGAAGACCCTCGCAGACCTACTTTTCTTTTTTCCTACAAAAATCGTCCAATTCATGATGTTGATAATGTGGAGAGTTCTCACTTAATTAAACTTGTGCATGCGGTGCAAAGTTTAAAAAGAAAAAAAAAAAATTGCACTTATGTCATGCCGTGAAAGTGGGCAAATTATCAAATACAAATTAATTAGTGTTTTGAATCCGTGTTCGGAGCAATGAATTGCATTTTGAAAATTAAAAAGATATGGCTGGCTCCTCACTCCGGCTCTGTGAGTATATCATTTATTACTAGAAAAGTTCAAAAAAAAAAAAAAGAAGAAAAAATGCTGCATAAACAGTGCTGCTAGAATTTTAAATATTAATTTATTGGAATGATTTTCATAATAGTTTTCCCCTGGGACAATACTCTGCCAGTTTAATTAATATACATATGGAAATGGGGACAAGTGAAAGAGATAGACATCGTGCTCGGCGTCTGAGGGTGAATGTGGCCACAGGTTACGCGCGGCTTTCTCTCGTGGCACAGAATCACATTTTAGTGAAGACGTGAATACAGTTTTCTTTGTGCGAGGCATAAAAAGGTCAAATCATTAGGTGAGTGAATGTCACGGTGCCCGGCTCGGCCACAGCCGGAGCCTGTTGGCTGCACACAAAGCAACACGAGTAATAATCAGTCAGAATTACACAGCGACATGAGTCCTAGTGGGTATTTCCACCTTTAAAACGGGGCTGTGAAAAGGATTTTTTAGTGCCGGCTGCTCCGACAGGAAAGCTAAAAGTGATACGTCTATCATCTTTGACATTTCACTCAGAAATTTGAATATGAATGTGATAAAGGGAAAGCAAACGCTCCCCCTCGCTTCCTTCTGAGCCAGTGTTAGGGCTTCCCTCATGAAAGGTGAGGATATGTGCAGGGTTTTACTGCTTCACCTAAAGAGGCGGATGCGCCACACTCTGCCCACTCTTAACGACTTTACAGCCTTATCTGGCCTCTCCATTCAATTCTCCTTCAGACATCTTGTTCATTAAATCCTTTCATATACTTCTTTGCCATTCCACCGTCCCTCTCCACTTTCTGTTGCTCTCAGAAGTTTAAGGTTTTGTGCGTCTCTCTGTGTGTGTGTGTGTGTGTGTGTGTGTGTGTGTGTGTGTGTGTGCTAGCAGCTACAGTACTATTATGCGGCCCTGAATGGCGGCGTGGTTGGGTGAGTGAGCGGTGGGAGGCTCGGACGGGGAAGGCGAAGCATTGAGTTAATTAACGGCACGTCGGCAAAGCAGACATAATAGTACACCTCAGAAAAAGACTTGACATTGAGATGGACGGATAAGTCATTAATTGGTTTTCTTATTGGTACAATGGCGGCGGCAGAAAGGAGGAAGGTCAAGGCGACTTTGACAGGACCACAACTATATTATGCGCAGAGTGCCGGAGTATGAAAGGGGACAGATGCAAAGTCGATGGGAGATAAAGGAAGCTGTGAAACAAAGTAATTACACCTGAGATGTAGGTCCGCCAGGCTGCTGTATGGTGATGCAGGTCACAGCAGCCAGCCTTTACAATCTCCAACCTGCGACACGCTAGATTTGTCTTTAGCCAACCTGGGCCTGCTCCTCCTCCTCCTCCTCTTCCAGAGCTCTTCCTCCTCTACTTCCTCCTCTCCTCTCCTCTCCTGTGGGGTGGGGTGGGGTGGCGGTGGCACCCATCTGAAACGCATATAATTCCAGAGCCGAGATGAATGCCGGCGATAGGGCGAGAAGGGGGAATACGGCGAGATAATTACGGGTGATACTCGTGATTGTGAACGCGGCAGTGTGAAAAGGTGGGCCGAAAGATAAAACACTCATCAGAGAGGCGGCGAGAGAGTGCTGGATAAACAAACGCGGGGAGAGATGGAACAAGAGAGGGGAAGGAGGGAGAGATAGAGGAGGAGAATGGCAAGGTTAAAGGCAGTGAGATTAAGGTTATGGCTTGCATAGGGAAAGGGATTCAGATGGTATTAAAAACAGCCCGGGTGAGAGGAACGGATCGCGTTGCGTCGGCTAAATCAAGCGGGGTCAACGTCTTCTATCCGACGCACAATCTGCAAGCCATGACACTCTCCACGGCAGCAGGATCTGGATTTTAATTTACACTGATGGAATCGTTTCCATTCCTCACATTCAAAGTGATGATGCGGTGCAAGACGTGGTGGTTTAATTTTCACGGTAAAAGTTGATGGGGCATTTACATATCCCGATAGTTTTAATCAAAGTTATTGGCTGGGGGAAGAGAGAATTCATCCGAGCAGATAACACAACAGGCCATCAGTGAGCAGAAAGAGAAAAAAAAAAAAAACTCCACGTTCTCTGCAACAGTTTGATTTCCTCTGTACTTTTGGTGGGGAGCTGTTGAGGTAGCGCTGCACGTTTGTTCACGGAGAAAAAAGGCTGCGGGAGATAAGAGCGTGTCAGCCCCGTGGCCTTGTTTGATACGTGGGTGTTAAGGTGGAGAGTGCGTCCATGTCCACTCCTACAGGTGTACATGCATGTGGCCACAGCAGCAGCAGCAGCAGCAGCAGCAGCAGCGATTTTTATCATCCGCTGCTTTCTGTCCTTCATTCTCTCCCTCTCTGTCACACTCTTACTCTCTTTTCCTCTTTCGTGCAGAGACAGGCGATAAGAGACACAGATAGGGCTTTATGGCATGAATGATAAGGAGTCACCACTCATGCGTCCCATCAGGGGAAAAAAAAAAAAACACAGCGAAACCCAAATGAAGGCAGCCTTATCGGGGACATCTGACACTTAATGCAACTCCATTTTGAAGTAATATGTGCTTCGTCGTAGCCCTAATGGATTTGAGATTTCAGGGCTTTTGAGTTTATTGATTCATTTCGTACACTTTGTCCTCTGAAGGATATTGCTGGCCGGCCTGAAATGTGTGCAGATGCAGCCGATATCGATATTATGAATGGTTTGCTTGTTTTTGAATGCAGCGAGCTTCGACTTCTTCCAGCAACCAAATAAAAAAAAACACACACACACAGAAAAAGAAAAAAAAAAATCAGCCATCAAGATTAGCGTGTTCTCGACAGCTTTGGTGAATCTGGTCGTGTTCTTTAGATGTGTTTGCATGTGTGTGTGTGTGTGTGTGTGGGTGTGTGTGTGTGACCTATGGCCAATTATCTGATGTGTCGGTCTTGTTGCACAATTTTCTCTTATCGAGTTCCGGCGTTGGTTTCGTTCTTTCTGCAGAGAATTCAAGCGACGCGGAAAATCCCCTTGAACAAAAAGTAACCGGGGTCATTAAATGTCTCTAAATAGTATTTTATTTGAATTCTAAGAAAACAAAAAGGGTATTATAAAGAGGATAATATGTTTGTGGAGCTGCAGCCTCTTCTAGCAGCCATCAAACATTTGAAGAAAAATGAAAACAGAGTGAATGAAACCAACGGTGTCTCCTTGGCTCTACCAGTTCCATTTTTCAGTCAAGATCATTATTCGTCTGTGAATGTATTTCTCCAGATAAAAAAAAAAATGTAATTTATCAAACTGTCTTTAAATAAATGCAGTTGTCAGTGGCTTGTGGGCACCGTGGCGGAAGCATGATGCAGAATTTATTAAAACTCAGCCCCCTCTCTCATCCTTCCTCTGCAAATGCATTCATCTTTATGACGAGGGAATATGAGTGAGATCCCAATCACGGCTCAAGGTGCTTTATTGAGCTGTTTTAGGTGTTTTTAGGTGAGTCTGTCTGACTACAATCAGGTCGGCTTTCAGAAATAAGTAATGGCATCGCCAGGAGATACTCCGCAGCCATTTCATATCTGGAATATACAGGTTATAAATCATTTTTGCTGCTTTTAAATGTTTGATTTCTTCTTCACACGTTGACCTTAACGCTGTGATGGGAGGTTGTTATTAAAGAAATGTGACACGGGAGTGATGAGAATGCATTACAAATGGATCCAAAGACTTTTTGTGACCTGTAGAAACAAACAGCAGAGGGAAAGGAAATAAAGTAGTGAAGGTTAAACTTTTTTGAAGTCAAGGCTTTACAGGCACTATTCTGGACCACCAGTGTGTTCCGTAACCCATTTAAGGCGGGAAAGCATTATCGCATTTCTACCATTAAAACCTGTTGCGTTTTTCTACCATTAAAGCCGGGGAAGTGGCTACGTTGTTTAGTAGTATTTGTTTTATCCACCAATTTTCAGTCTCTTGACCAAAAAAAACACAAAAAGACACAAAAAAGACACAAACTGACCAAAAAAAGACACAAAATGACTAAAAAAAGAGACAACATGACCAAAAAAAGACACAAAATGACCAAAAAAGACACAAAAACACAAAAAATGACTTAGAAAAAAGACACAAAATGACCAAAAAAGACACAAAATGACTAAAAGAAGATACAAAAGACACAAAATTACTATTAAATAAAAAGACACAGAATTACCCCAAAAAAAGACACAAAATTACCAAATAAAACTTTTAGGGGGTAATTTTAAAATCACCCAGAGGTTTTCCAGGCATTTTTTCCAGGCATTTTAGGCCTAAATGGTTTAACCCTTAATAGGGCACTCATTGAAATACTTGCAAATTCCAAATTTCAACCCTAGAGAATATTGGAGGATATTACATACAGCCAGAATGTCTAAAAAAAAAAAACATATGGACCTGGGGGAGGGGGGTAATATTTTAAGAAAAAAGTTCATGAGATTAAAGTGGCAAATCTACAAGGAAAAAAATATGCAGATTTATGAGATTTAAAGTGGTGAATCTGCGAGAACAAAGTTCCTTTTATCCACTTTTTTCTCGTAAACGATCGTAAACGATTTTAAAACTGCTAAACCATGACAGTAAAAGACCGTAAAATGATAAATGAGTTCATTCAGTTTCAGTAACAATTAAATACAGTAACTGTATATATCTGCCAAAACTGTATTTTTTACATTTTTCGGGGGGAAAAATAAATTACTCCACTGTAAAATACACTGGCACCGTGTTTGTAGCAAAAATATACTGGAATATATATATACAAGACATCACTGTAATTTTTGTATTTATTTTTGTAAAAATACTTTTTCTCACTGTTAAATGTACTAAACACCATATCTAATTTATGCATTTTCTGGTCAATTATATGGCAAAACAGCGTTTTCTTTTTATTTATACAGTAAAAAATTGAATAAAATGGTAATCTTAAACATGAAATCAACAGAGCCAATATCTTTTTACCGTAATATTAAAAAAAGATTCTACCGTATCTATTACGGTAAAGTTCTGGCAACCACAGCTGCCGGGTTTTACCGTTAAAAACAACCGTTTTTTTTACAGTGTACAGTTCTTGGCCCAATAAAGGGTTAAGTGCTTGGCGTTGCCTCCACTGTTGGCCTACCTGTGTATTTATGTCTCTAGCTTTGTGTGTTTGTATATATGGTACACCCGCTCGGTTTAAACCACTCCATCGGCTTTTTTTTTTTTTTGTTGCGAGTGGAAAACTCAGATACAGATGTGCGCAGCAACATGGAAAGGAGACTCAAACCCGTCCAGACATTATCTCCCTCTGATCCGAGCCTTGAATGGTTGGATAAACAAGTCCCTTTTCCGAATTGTGTTTGGAAAGGGAATTGTGCCCGCCGTGCTGCCGCTGGGTCCATGGCTGGAGCTAAGAGAGTCCACTTTGTGCAACACACCAGGCGGATATGAAGAGCAGATGTCCTGTCTGCTGCCATCCAGCTCCAGACTTAAAGCTGCACACACGTCACTGAAGATGACTAGCTGGAAAGTGGAGCCCCAAAAGCTCCTAGGGTTTTTTTTTGTGTGTGTGTGTTTTTTTTTTTTTGTATGTCTATTTTTGGTTGGCGGTTGAAGAGGTTTGAAGGGAGAGCTTATTTGTTGCAGGCCCTGTTTGCTGCAGCCAGGAGTGACTCACAGAGCCCCTAGTGGTCACTGAGCAGAGCAGAGTTTATGGTTTCTCAGTGTCAAGACAGTCAGATAACATCCTGAGGTCAGCCAAGTTTGCTCAAGATCGCTTTCAATTACAGCAATGACATTTTCTAAGAAATATCACCACTCTCTCTCTCTCTTTCTCTTTCTTTCTCTCTTTCTTTCCACTGTGAAAGTTTGTGCTTTAGTTTCACCGTTTGGACTCAACTTTTTAAAAATGACAGAATTGAAACAAAATTACCCTCAACCCAGTTAAGAATCTCTTACACTTTTATAATTAGGAGAGACACCATCTTTTCTCTGTGCTTAATTAGAAAGGTTTTCTGTCCATTTGTTTCCTTTTGTTTCACAGGACTGTCACCAATCCCCTCAGAGACACTAAAGCTCCAACTCCTTCCATCGCTCCATCCCTCCCCTCCCTCCCGCTACTCATTTAAACTTTTTTTTTTTTTTTTTTTTTTTTCAGAATAATGCTGATTTTATCTCGGTCATAATTGCAGTATAATTATGGGAGGTAATTCTCCCATGGTGCGTGGCCAGGTCCGCTGCCATAGCGTGAGCAGAATCTGCTTGGAGGTTAAACTCCTGATTTGAAATTGAGAGGCAGAACGATGGGGAGGATAGGACAATACCACAGCATGAGCAGTTAGTTAATGGGGTGCACAAGTGTGTCTGACCTTGAAACATTCTCACAAAGTGTTTGCCCCTTTGTTTCTGTGTGCAAAAACAAGCTTCCACTCAAAAAAAACAGACATTGTTTGCACGCCGTCTGCTCAAAAAATCTTTGCAATCTTTGCAATCAGGGCCGATCAAAGCGTTTTTATGGACTTGACACCTCAAAGAATTGCCTCACACAAACAGACAAAAGGAGGGAAGACTGTAGTAGAAAAATATACCCCAATTACAAAAAAGGAGGGATGGAATAAAACAGAATGCAATGATTTGCAAATGTTTTGCAACCTACATTCAATTGAATACAGAACAAAGACAAGATATCTAATGTTCAAACTGGGAAGCTCTTGTATACAGTACCACATCCACCATGTTAATATTAATATTAATAATAATAACTTAGCTTAATATAGCGCCTTTCAAAAAACCCATGGACGCTTCACATACAAACACATACAACTGCCATTGCTCCATCCAGTTTGTTTTTACATTTTGAGGTTCTGCTAGTGCTTTTATTCACGTCATCTAAATGTTTTTTTCTGACTGGCGTATTGGTGCCACCTAGTGCTCATCTTGATAAACCGACTCCTAATATCCGCCTAACGGTGGTGAAGCAAAGCGAGCAAAAACTGTGTTCTCTTTCACCAATTTTTGGTTAAAATTTGCAAAACATTTGGATGGAAACCTGGTTTACATGTCAGCAGGCTGACTCAGCAGTAACACCACATACTTTAATAGTTAGCATGCTAGCAGATAGGTCAAAATAGTTAAAATATTTCCATGACAGTGACTAACCACATTGTATATGCTACGTGTGGAGATAGCAGTGGTTAGAAAAGCCAATCCTAACACTGGATAACCCTCAGATTTACTACCCTCTGGTGACCCTCATGGCCAAAAAAGGCCATTCACACTAAAACTGCTATAAAATCACCATACATTAATATTTTTTCAGATTTTTTTTCCATACATCTCTTAAACAACTTCAGACTTGTCCAAAACTACCAAACATTGAATCATTTTCAGAATTTTAACCCTTTATATGTTGGTTTATATATTTGAATTTTTTCATTATTTCTTAAAAAAAAAACACAAAAAATGAATTATTTCCATATAATAAATACTAGGGAGCTGGGGTTTTGGTGGTGATTAGTGTCTTAGATATGTCAAAGATTAGCAACAAAATTGATTTGATTGCATTAGTATTTTTTATGTAGTAATAGATACTCCCTCTGGTGACCATCATGGTAAAAAAAAAAGGCCATTCACACTAAAACTGCTATTAAATCAACATACATCAATATTTTTTTCAGATTTTTTTCCATAAATATCTGAAACAACTTCAGACTTGTTGAAAACTGCCAAACATTAAATCATTTTCAGAATTTTTTGTATTTGGCAACTGTTGAGATTTGCACTTCAAACCACATTTTAGATTTTTATTTATTCATACAGACTAAAAAAAAGTATTTTAAGTATTTCCTTATATCGTCAAGAATATCGTTATCGCAAAAATGGCCTGCAATATTGTGATATTATTTTAGAGCCATATCGCCCAGCCCTAACTGGCACTATGCTGTTCGTTAGCCGCGAGCTAACATTAACTAACAATTAAAGTTGTTTTAATCACAAAAAGCTACTTACTCCCTGTCGCTAAACACATGCAGCTTTCAAAATAAGAGCACAGTGTGTTAACAGAATCCACCACAGAATTACAAAAAGACTGTCAAAATAAGATGCCTTAAATAAAACATACAAGATCCTTTATTCTCCTACAAAATGTCATTAAAATATGCCCCCGGAACCCCTACATGGTTATTTTTACTATTTGCTCATACTCAAGAGTCAAGAGTAAATATTTTGTATTTGGCAACTGTTGAGATTTGCACTTCACACTACATTTTGGATTTATATTTATTTATACAGACTAAAAAAAAAATCATATTTTCTATATCTTTTTAAGCATTTCCTTACATGGTCAAGAATATCGTTATGGCAAAAATAGCCTGCAATATCGTGATATTATTTTAGAGCCATATTGCCCACCCCTAACAGGCACTATGCTGTTCGTTAGCCGCAAGCTAACATTAGCTAACAATTAAAGTTGTTTTAATCGCAAAAAGCTACTTAGTCCCTGTTGCTCAAAATATGCAGCTTTCAAAATAAGAGCACAGTGTGTTAACAGAATCCACCACAGAATTTACAAGACTGTCAAAATAAGATGCCTTAAATAAAACTAAAATATGCCCCCAGAACCCCTAAATGGTTATTTTTACTATTTGCTCATACTCAAGAGTCAAGAGTGAATTTTTTTTGTATTTGGCAAATTTGCACTTCACACTACATTTTAGATTTTTATTTATTTATACAGACTAAAAAAAAAAATCATATTTTCTATATCTTTTTAAGCATTTCCTTACATGGTCAAGAACATCGTTATGGCAAAAATAGCCTGCAATATTGTGATATTATTTCAGGGCCATATATCGGCCAGCCCTAACTGCACGCTTTAGAAACACTTGCAGAAACATGTGGTTGTAGCTTTGGTTGCACGTGTGAGAGCGAGGCAGCAGTTATACAGCACGTTATTGTCATGGTGGCCAGGTGTTCCCCACATGGAGCGGGGGGTCGGGGGGCGCTGGTGGTGAAGGGATGACCACGGAGCCAGCACCCAAGGGCGCAAAGGAGCCGGAGGTTAGAAACCACACCCAGCAGCACACACTCTGTGCTGGGGGAGAGAGGCTCCGCGACCTCGTCTGCTCCATCCAGAGAGGTCGGAAAAGTGGTGCAACTGACTCTTAAAGAGTGTGTGTGGGTTTATGTGTGTGTTTTTCCTGCATGAGTCTGAAAAAAGAAAAAAAGAAAAAATAAGAAGCTGTTAATGGAGCTGCCCCTCTTGGATTTTTCTCTGTATTGGTGACTTTTTCATTCTTAGAGAGGCTTTTGAACCCTGACATATTTTTGATACTCCTTGGTGGTTGCCCCCGGATCGGAAAATTATTCATTCAGAAAGATCGGGGTGAGAAATAGAAAAACTAAATCATATTCTCAGAATCTCACAGCATTGTCCTCTCAGTATGACTACGAGCTTGAATGCAGAGTGCCGGGCCAAGCGACGACGTGCAGGTGGTGTGTGTGTGTGTTGGTGTGTGTGTGAAGGAGGGCGGTTTGTCGCAGATAAAGTAGCAGAGGAAGAGGAAAGAGTTGAGGCAAAAAAAAAAAAAGAAAAAAGGTGAGTATTCCCCCTCTTGTGTTCTTGAGTTTGTGTTCTAAGAAGCTTGCTGTGATCCCACATTGGCTGCGTGTGTGATGAATTATTTTGTTTAGGTCGCCGCAAAAAAAACCTAGTCCCCTCCCCCTCAACCGCACACGCTGCAGTCTCTTTGTACCCACTGTGGGTGATTTGCCACCTTTGCAGCAAGGCAGAGAGAACTTGTGTGAAAATCACCCGTCAAACTATGATGATTTGTCAGTTCGACAGCTGGTCTCAGCCTCTTTTGTCCCCAATCAGCCCACTTTTTTCTTTATGCCCTTAAATAAACAATACAAATGTCATGTACTTGAGAATATTTCTACTTTCTTTGCTTCGGCTCTCCCACTTGCAAAAAAATAATGCGGTGGAGAGAGTGTGAAGAAGTCGGAGGCCAGAGGTGTTCAAACAGTTGGGACTTGTTCAACACTTTTCTGTAACCTACTTTGTGAATTAGCCCCCCTCCAAGTGTCTCTGCGTTGGATTTCTCCTTCAGAATGACACTCTAACTGGATGCCTGCAGAGTTGGAGAGCCATCTCTCTGCGTCACGTAATTAGAAATGCAAAGGTAAGCCTCGGGTTGTTAATAATTCAGTCTGAGAAGAAGAAGAAGAAGAAGTAACGGCGGGCTTTTGTTTCATAATGCATCTCTCGAGCGAACTTTAAATTGGGAAAATTAGAGGAATAAATATGCGTCTGTTGTTTTTGTGCGTTTTGAAAATCCCAGCCTGCAGCTGCAGCTAAATCTTCAGGAGTGTCTCTTTCTGGGCTGGTGCTGTACGGAGGTCGATAGTGGTCCAAGTTTCCCTGCTGCACAGTGGTAAAAACATACAGGCTGTTGTGACTTTTGATCCCATATGTTATATATACAGTACACACACTCTTTCCTCTCGCTCAAGTGCTATTACAAAGGCCAGGTGTTGGCTGGAAAGGAAATGTCTGGGGGCAGGAAATCCCTGTTGACCTACTTTTAGCAGAGAGAGAAAGTGATGAAGAACACAGAGGGGAAGAGGAAGTCACTGTCATTCATGTTACGCTCACTTATTGGAGGAAAGTATCCTTTATGGCTTTAAAAGGCTCGTGCTGAAGAGAGCATAAAGGAGGCCACGTTTAACAGAATTAGCCTTCAAATCATCGTGTTCGGCTTCCACACCACAAATTGTCTGCAAGTAGAAATGTCTCACATGCTGTAAAAATGGGGGATTGACAGATTATAATATTTTATAAAACAACTTTTACGCTATAGCATGAATCATTGGCAATACATGTTTGCAAAATAAAAGGTGAGCTACATAAAGAGCAAAAAGTGTGTACTCGGAGAGAAATATTTAAGAAAAATCATGACACATTTTAGTGATATTTACAGTCTTTTTCCCCCTCAAATAATATATATATATATATATATATATATATATATATATATATATATATATATATATATATGTATATATATGTATATATATACACACAGATTTGGAATTCAGGAAAATAAGTATTTAAAGATGGAAAATGCAGCATATGAAACTATGTTAACTGTCTATTTAAAAACACATTTAATTAGTAATTAGTATTTATTCTGTTAAATTTTACCGTCAGACATTGAGGTATTTAAAAAAGTATGACACACATTTATTTAGTAATGAAAATTCATATTTTTAAAAACATAAATTACCTGTGATTTTTTCATTTTTTAATATATTTTTTTTATTGTGAAACAGGACCTAAATTTGTATTAATTAATTTTTGTTTAACCTTCGGTACTTCAGGAACTATAAGTACAATTGTCAAAAGTTGAAGTGGTTAAATTATTATATAATATGACTATTTACAACTAGGTTTAGCAGCATTTTAACATTTGTATTAATGCACATGTGATCTGATATTAAATGCTATGTAATAGATTGCTACTATTGTTACCTGCAGGTTTCCCCTCTCAGTAACTATAATATTACTTTTACTTTCCTCGACACATTTTTCTGCATAATTCCAAAAATAATGCAGATGAAAGCTACTGTACGGGTTCATGAGAAAGACACTGTACGGTTCCCACACATCAGGAGACAGTTTGTATTTGTGTCACTTCTGAGGAACACAAACAAAACAAACGGTGGTGATGAAGCAGAGAGAGAGAGAGAAAGCAGCGACTCGGCACAATCGATACAGGAGATTCAAATGTCACTCGTCCACAGAAGGCCTTTGAAGTTTTCACTGTTAATCAGCTTCCATAGTAGTCATTCTGGCTCTCACAGGGCCACACAGTCATAGAGCTACATGATCAGAATGCAACACCAGAAATTCTGCCCTTTGTTTACTGCATGCAGGGACATGAAAGAGTTAAGTGACTTCTGTCTCAGACCACTGAGGGGCTCGAAGAGTCTCCGCTCAGAGACGCACTTCTGACTCATTCTCTAAGAGGCATGACCCAACATTACCCATAAAACTCTATTCTTTAAACAATCATTTTCATTTAGCCTTTATTTATTTTCTCGAGGAATTATTGAGGGCAACCCCTCTTTTACAGTGATGTCAAAAGTACAGAGAAAACACAAAACAGTACAGAGAAAACACGAAACAGTACAGAGAAAACACATGAGAAACATTAAAAACAGTCACAGTGAAAGGCAGAGTTCTTGGTTATTGTAGTTTTGAACTGGCTCATAGTTAGAACTGTGTTGAGTTTGTTTATAATGTTTATATATAGATTGAGATTATATTTATCTTGTTCTTTTTGCTCATGATTTTGTATTTTTCTGACATGATGCGTCACAGACATGAGTTTTGCATTATTTTTTCTGACATTATGACGGACTTTTGTGGCTTGGCAAACTATTTTTATGCTCTAACTTTTTGTTTATTTCTCTCTTTGTATATCTATCTATTGTATATATATATTTGTTATTATTTATTTGTTATTTATTTCTCTCTTTGTATATCTATCTACACATCTAATGTATATATATTTGTACATCCACCCCCAACAACTATACTAACATATATTTATTTATTCATCTATTTACTTGTTTGGCTTTCTACAACTACAACTCCAATTCCAGAAAAGTTTGGACATAAAAATTTTTTTTTCGATCCATATCGATCCATATAATGTAATATCGAACTGATTACTGTACAAAAATGATCCGTCACATTTTGGAGTTTTACATTCTTTTTTTACAGAATTTATGATCGACTTCTGTGGCTTGGCAAACTATTTTAATGCTCTAACTTTTTGTTTATTTCTCTCTTTGTATATCTATCTATTGTATATATATATTTGTACATCTACCCCCAACTAGTATATTCATATTTATTTATTTATTTATTTACTTGTTCTTCTTTCTACAACTAAAACCACAATTCCAAAACAGTTTGGACATTGTGAAAAACATAACAAAAACTATATTCAATTGAATACAGTATAAATAAGATATCTAATGCTCAAAAATATATGAATATATACTTTTTAAATCAGAATTTGAATGCATTCTATTTCTTTTTTATATTTATGTCACAGCAGCCAAACTTTATTGGTAACAGGGTTTTATTAGTCGTTATCTTGGAGGGTTATGAAAGTTTCACATTATTGAGATCAGTTGTCAATTTTATGACTACAATATGCTGCCGTGCAGACTCAAATATTACACCCATGTCATGAACACTTTTCTGTCAAATTACACCCATAAAATACTCTCAAAACTTGTTTTTTTGTCACAATTGTGCTCAAATAAGTTGTGTTTTAATCGATTTTTAAACTAGCGACATGTACAGTTCTCCTCTCGCTTTTATACAAATGAAGGTAAAGGCCTACCACACACACACACACACACACACACACACACACACAATGAACCAACCTGGTTGCATGAACACTTTTGTGTCAAATTACACCAATAAAATTCTTTTAAAACTTGTTTTTTTGTCACAATTGTGCTCATATAAGTCGTGTTTTAATCGTTTTTTAAACTAGCGACATGTACAGTTCTCTTCTCGCTTTAATACAAATGAAGGTGAAGGCCTACCACACACACACACACACACACACACACACACTGAACCAACCTGGTTGCATGAACACTTTTGTGTCAAATTACACCCATAAAATTCTCTCAAAACTTGTTTTTTTTGTCACAATTGTGCTCATATAGGTCGTGTTTTAATCATTTTTTAAACTAGCGACATGTCCCTTCTCGCTTTAATACAAATTGAAGGTAAAGGCCTACCACACACACACACACACACACACACACACACACACACACACACCTCCTCTCACAGAGGAGCCTGTCAGTCAGCTGGGGGAGACTAAAGAGCGTAGATGTGTATCAGACATTTCTCCAGTCAAGCATCACGTCTGACCTGGTCGGTGAATGCCCACCCTCCTTTACCCCTCCCTCCCCCACCCCCTCCCCCCCCACCACCCAGTGTACCCATCTATCCCGCCTTTATAACCCCAACTTGGTTATCTGCCTGTTTGGGGATGCTCGGCTCCTCCCCGGCCTCTTTGTGCTCCACGGCGAAGGACTGGAACTTGAGAAAGTCCACGTTTGTGTCTCTGAGAAACTCTTGTCTGGCCCTGAATGGGCCTTAAAACCCACTTTCACCACTTTTTTTTGGGAAAAAGAAAAAAAACTCTAACACTAACACACACACACACACCCTCGTACAGTGTGAGTGTGTAGCACCAGTGGCGGTGTGCGTGTTGGCAGTTTCAAATTAGTGGTAGAGAAATGTTAAATTTAAATATGATATTATCTTGACCAACTTTTGCTGCTTTGTGTGCGCTTTTAGAAATTACTCAATTACTCTTTTTTTTTACTCCACGGCATCTTGCTACGGCTTCTGCAGCCGGTTCATCTTGCATTGTGTACTTCTGTTTGGTTTATGTTTAAAATTTTATATGTGTATAAATATAATAAGATTAGTAAATGCACTCATGGCAACAGGCTGTTTGCAATATGTAATTTATTAAAAGATAGATATAGTTTATTTCTGAGTTTATTCAGTGAATTAAATGAGGGAAAATTGTTCTTGTATTTTTTTTAAATGAAATAAAATGCTCCCAAATTATTTTTAAAATACATTTTTATCATGTCAAAATATAACAAATATTTGGAACTTATTAATTCAAATTTTTATAATTAAAAAAAATATATATGAAAAAGCAACTAATCTAAATAACTGTAATTTATATATATATATATATATATATATATATAATGAATTAATAAATAATTGATTAAATAAAGGAAATAAATACTTTTGTACTTTCGGAGACACCCACATGTCACCAGTGAGAAACTCTTTATTATCATCTCAAACACATTTTTATCTGTTCTCATGCCCACTGCGTGCAAATGTGGTCGTACATAAAGTATGGTAGGTGGTTTTTGAACAACTATTGGTTATTAACAGAGATACAGAGTGAGAGTGTGTGAGAACTTTAGTGGAAAATGATGAGAAGATAAGAGATGGGCTTGACGAGGGGCTCGATGGGGAGATAAGAGTTTTTGCGGTGTGATTTTCTTCACACGGGGACGGCCTCAGCTCACAACAGGAAAAAGATTTTTTTTTATTTTTTTTTTATAAAGAGTTGCAGTTGAAATAAATACATGAGTTAAGTGAGACTACGCGGGCGTAAAGATTCACATTTCCACACTGCAGGGTGATATGCCTCCTCTTTTTTCCTCCATGCGCCGCACATGCAGGACTGCATTCCACAGCCCGAGATAATTAAGGGTGAAAAATCCTTGTCATTGCAGGGGGAAGCTCTTTAGGTACCAATTCACCCTGATGAATAAAACCCTAATTAATCCACTTAATCTGCTGCATGAGATTATTCCCGTTTTCACAACCATGCACTGTACACTGCCTGTCCTGAATAATAAAAGGTCCAGGAAAGAAGAAAAAAATAATATATATATATATATGAGGGGGAAATTTCCCATCCGAACTTATGTGATAAGGTCTTGATCTCTCTATTATTTTGCCCTGGGTTTTACAGCCTGTGCTGTGCTGTTGAAAGTGTGCCATAAAAAAAAAGGCAGCATGAAAGGGCAAAAGAGCAACAGTAATCATACTTGTCTTAGAAGACCTTGTGGCGGCATTGTGCTGCCCTCCATCGTATGTCTGCAGCCATTTTTCATAGTAGCTGTAAATATGACAAGCTCGCTTTATACGACTTCCTTTGATTTAGAACTAAGGTCTTGCTGCAACTCTGCCTTTCTTTTTAAGTTATTATTAACAAGAAGGTGGAGGAAATCTATTTCACCACAACAAAAAAAGCTTCCGCTGATGTAAAAAATGTCACCAAGAAAGATGAATTTCCGAATTTGCAGAACTAAAATACAAAGAACAACACATCGAAAATTCCCTAAAAGTGTTTTTTATGTTTGATCTTCTTGATTTTTTACTCAACAACCGGTTTTAAAAAAAAGTTACACAGAAAATGATGCAAAACAATACCAAGCACACTCTTCAAATCATCTTCTAAGTATGAAAGTGTGATGCAGAATGTGACGAGTTCCAGTGATTTTCAAAACCAGTGGAGGATTCATAGAAAACATGCAGAGTGTGTGTGCTGCCATGGCCGCCCCCTCACTCTTATGCTTAGTCACAGAAGACAGACATGTATATTGTCAGCTACTGTAGAAAGTGAGAAGCAACTAGTGTTTCTTTCACTGTGTGTGTGTGGTTGTTCTGGTGTTTTCTGGGTGTTTTAGGTTACAGAGTAGCCCGGATCACTTGCCTTGTCATCAGGCACCATTATATGGCTCCCAGTCAGGCTCCTTAAAGTCTGTTCCTTACACACACACACACACACACACACTCACACACACTCGCTGTATTCAATTCAAACTGTTTACTGGGAACTTCCACAAAGGGCAAAGCAGCAGCAGGCTGAGGCTTTTTTTTTTTTTTTTATATTTTGCATTAAATCAGAATCTGCGTTAACGTCCAGCGAGCAGCTTAGAACTTTTTTCTTTTTTTCCTCCAGCGGATCGCATTATAAGCTTGTTTATCGATACAGTTTTGCCAGTGAATTATTAAAAAGGATGGCTTTGTTGATAGGGCTGTGACTGAGCTTAATCACTCATTATAATCCACGCTGGATAAAATATTCACCAGCGCTCATAGAGGGACCGGCCTGGTAAAGACCTTATCACCCCGTATCCGGGAAATCGATATTCACACTGCATCTGATAAGCAAATATGTATGAAAAAAAAAAAAGAGAGGAAGGCTGTTTGAAATGCTGCGCACAGCCTTTAGAGGAAAAATCCTCCGAGTTTGAAACAAAATAGATAATCAGAATAATTTAAACCCTCCGTCACCATCAATACACGTTTTAAAAGACGCAGTATTAAACGGTGTGGGAGTGTGTGTGTGTGTGTGTGTGCTTTTTATAGTATCTACTAATATTGCGAGTAGACGTGCATGGCTGCAGGATGGCCGATCTTATCAGCGTGGTGTAAACATATTTTGTGTGTTTTGCCTTTGCTGCGGTGGTGATAAAGAGATGGGCGAGCGTCCAGCGGCGGCAGACAGCCTCTCTCAGGTTACCGGCCTGTCCCTCGGCCGCCGTCAGCGCCAAATCTCCTGCAAACTTAACACCCTTTTTCCACCTTATTTCACTGAATGGGCTCCAATCCTGCACCTTCTATCCCAGCCGCTATCTGGTGGAGGGAACGTGTTGTTGCTTTTTGAATAGATATTGATGTGACAGGATGCAGATAAACAAACGCTGAATCAAAATAGAAGCTGAGCTGACTTGTCTGCCAGTTTCTTCCTGTTATTAATGTGAACCTGGGTGTTTGTGGTTTCATGAGGATTGCTTTTAAACATGATTTTTGCACTGATGACATGTTTCTGCAGCTGCAGAAAAATGACACATGACTTCTGTTTGGGCTGTAAACGCTGGCTGAATTGAATTTATTTTCATTGGCTTTATATCTGTATTTGTCTTTTTAACCCAGATCCCAAATCTGAAATTGGGAAAGAAATGCATAAAGGTCTATGTGGATTTATTTTGTTGCAATTGTTTAAATGTGTGCATGTGAGGTCTAACGTGAGTCACAGCTCTCTGAGGTCTAACTGGTCCAAACATAAGTAACGTCACTACGTAGGTAATAGAGCTCAAATGACTAGTCTTGTTTTTATGACAATAATTGGTAAAATCTTCACATTTTTTATGCAAAAGTGGCAGAAAACACTGTTTTCAGCCTCTCCAGCTTTTCTCTGTTTTATATCATATTATGGACTGATAAAACAAGACATTTAAAGATATCACCTTGGACTTTGAGGAACAAAGACAGACACTTTTTACTAGTTTCTGACCGTATATGGACCACATGATTAATCATGAAATAATCAGCAGATTAATCAATAATGGCAATAATATTTAGTTGCAACCATAGTATGATACTCAAACTTTGTGGCCATAAAAAAGGAACATATAACTATATTTGTTCATGCATAGCCCATATGTCCTTACTTGGTGTAATAATTCTTTATTGTCATTTCTGTATTTTTCATCCAATGTGCAACACCAGTTTAGGCTAAAGGGAGGTTTCACTACCTTAAAACTTTATATATTTTGGGTTTAGATAAAGAAAAAAATGTATTTGCAATTATTAAGTGTGTGGTGTCCTAAAAACTGAGGCCGATTTCTGATAAAACACAAGTGTTAAACGCTGTTGAAGCTGTTATAATGAGAATATGATGCTTGTTTTCAATGCAGGCCTTGTTGGAGATATTAAAAAGGAAGTACGTGGGTGAATACGTGTCAGTCTGTTAATTATTATTATTACCCTCCACCTGTTTGAAGTGTTCGGTGCTGTTGCAGTGAAACTGTCTGCACTGCAGTCGCTTTCTGTCCCTGAGCTCAAAGCTGCAATCTGCAGAGACGACGGGCTCAAACGCTGCAGAGGAGACTCTGGGGTCGGGCCAAGATGATCTCCCTCTCTCTCTCTCTCTCTCTCCTTCTCTCTCTCTCTTTCTCTCTCTCTGTCCGTTGCTTCTCCTCTTCACGTCTCGCCAGCTCTCACAGCTTACCTAAACCACATGAGGAGCCTAAGAGAGGGTGACCTTATATGGCAGCCTTCAGAGAAACTCAAGGACGTGTACACTTAGAGATAAACCTCTCTTTTTTTTTCCCTTTTTTTTGCCTTATCTAATCTTTGAAATCAGATGTTTTTGCTCTTAATTTTCTGTTCTGTTCTTCAGCTGTTAATGAGACAAAGTGTGCAAGAGATGCTATCACATCAGTGGGGCATTTTATTGTTGCAGTCGATGAGAAAAAGTCCAAGTGTGCACGTAGTTCGACAGGATAAACGTCTTCAGTCGGTGTGCTGCGGTTACTTTGGTCAGTCATAGAGAACATTTAGCTCTTTTCACACCACAATCAGGCAAAGTCAGCAGCTGTTTGCATGCAGCGTCGGTGGCTTTATTTTTTTCGTGCATGAATCACCAAACCGAATTCAGAAAATTAATGAATAGGAAATAAGGGACTTCCCAGTATTTCTACAAAAATAAAATAAGAAGGTTTGAATGAATAATCTGCAGAAGAAAGTGACGCAACAGTGTACATATCACAGCATCACAGCAGCAGTGTGAGGGGAGTGTAACAGTCTGTGTGTGTGTGTGTGTGTGTGTGCAGCACATATCTTATCACCGGTGCAGATTAAGCCACTGCCTACGATAAGGTCCGACGACAAACAGGAGGACGGCGGCGCACGGAGCCCAGATGGGCGATTAGAGGGCCGCCGTGGCACCAGGAGGGGTCGAGAGCGCCGACCCCCGTTTGTACGATAACTAACCCCGCCGTCGCAGGCCGCCATTATCGCTCCAGAGGTTTGACATCTACACTAAGTTGACACGTCTCAGGCCATATCTGGTGGAGCGAGCTCCAGTCTGATCACACACTGGACCGTATGAGCAGAGAGGCTCAGCTCTCAGCACCTGTTGACTCGTATTAAAGCTCTCACTGTCACTCTAATCAGGCTAATTAACCCTCTGGAGTCCAGCTATTTGTTGAAAATACACATGTTTTATTTACAGTAGAAACTTTATTTACAATACCGGTCAAAAGTTTTAGAACACCCCAATTTTTTCCAGTTTTTTATTGAAATTCAAGCAGTTCAAGTCAAATGAACAGCTTGAAAGGGTACAAAGGTAAGTGGTGAACTGCCAGAGGTAAATAAAAAAAGGTAAGCTTAACCAAAACTGGAAAATAATGTACATTTCAGAATTATACAAGTAGGCCTTTTTCAGGGAACAAGAAATGGGTTAACAACTTAACTCTATGGAGTCTTGGGCTATTTTGTCCATTTTTGAATTCTTTTCATGTCTTTGTAAGTCATTTTGTGTCTTTTTTTAGTCATTTTGTGTCTTTTTTTGGTCCTTAGTCCAACATAAAATGTGATTTTGAATTTTTTTTTTACTTTCAAAACACTATCATGCTCAATCAAGAATTTTAAATGTTGCAAATGTGCATTAATTTCAGAGTACACTGAGACATTAAACTGCATAATTTTCAATTCAATTCTGGAAAAGTTGGAGTGTTCTAAAACTTTTGACCAGTAGTGTATATATGATATGTAGACAAGCTGAGAAAGCCAGTTAAAGTTCAATCATAGGAGCTTTCACAGTGTGACATTTATTATTAGTAGTTTATTTAAAAGGGGACAGTGCTATTTCATAAAACACATGATTACACATGGTTTAAAAAGCTTTCATCTGTAGTCCCCTGGCCATGATGTAAAAAAAAAAAAAAGCAGAGAATTACGAAAACAAAAAACAAACAAACAAGAAAAAGAAAAAAGAAAAATGTACAATATACAAAATACATATACATGTTATGTTTCTAGACCATTTTTAAAATGTGAATTTTCTTTCTACTATGAAAATTATTACTATTTATTATTTATATATTTATTTTTTATTTATTTACAATCAAATAGACTGTTTTGTTTGATTGTTTTATTATTTTTTTCTGTTTATAAATGTTTTCCTGTGTATAAAAGGCTGGTTTTCATCTGTAGTCCCCTGGCCATGAAAAAAAGCTGAGAATTATGAAACAAAAAACAAACAAACAAGAAAAAGAAAAAAAAAAACATGTACAATATACAAAATACATTTACATGTTATGTTTCTAGACCATTTTTGAAATGTGAATTTTCTTTCTACTATGAAAACTATTACTGATTTTAATTTACATGCAAATAGACTGTTTTGTAGTATTATTATTTGTTATTTTTTCTGTTTATAAATGTTTTTCTGTGTATAAATGGTAAACAAAAAAAGAAGAAAAAAGGTACATTTCCATAGAAACCTGTGTCTTTTGTTTGTATTTTGGGTTCCTGGCAGCTTTATACTTTGTTAATTAAAATAAAATGAAAAATCTTACTGATAGCCAAGTTCGTGTGGAGAAAAAGGAGCCATGCATGTGATGTAAGGACAGACTGAAAGATGCTGAACAGACAGAAATTAATGCAGAGGAAGTTGACAAATTTGAACCAAAATCTCCTGGACTTCAGAGGTTTAAAGGCAAAATCTGTATGTACAATAAAAAGCTGAGAATAAGAGTTTAAATTCTAGATACATCAAAAGAGGTTTAGTGTTTCTTGGGGTGATGCTCATTGAATATTTAGCTTGCTGTAGCTGTTTGTGCTTATGAAAAATAATATAACAGCAAATAATACTTTTCATTTTCAAAGACTTGTGAATTATTTGAATAACAGCAAGGTAAAATAAGTTTTTTTGGTAGTCAAGTTGCCTTTTTTTCTTAAGGTTTCTTGTACTTTGTTGAAATTATTTGTAACATTATTTAATTTTCCCTACAATTAAATGCCTAGGGACAGCATCCATTTGAACCAAATTAATGTAAAATTGATGCAGAGAGCATCAAAACAGACTAAATATTATTTTCCGACAACTTATGCTTGTTCAATCATGATACCAAAAAAGTTGGGAAACAGTAAACAAAAACAGAATGCATTAAATGTATAATTTAGAGTGTATTCACAGAAACAAAAGTGCATCAGTTTGCACATAAAATATATGGTCTTTGTTCAGTTTTCAATAGAATATATGTATATTATCAGCTCTAGCTTTTGGAACTTTTTATACACAAATGATGTAAAATTGCAGGTTTTTAATTTCAAAAGTATAACATTTCTCGGGATATAGGAAACCCAAAACACCCCACCAAATAAATGAACATAAGTCTCCCACAAACTCCAGGAAAACACTAAAACGGCAGTATTTTGAAAGTGAGATTTTAAATCTATTTGAAACTCTTTAAAGAAAACATGACGTCACACTGGATCAGATTAAGCCACCTCGTACTTTGAACCTTGTTTCTTAAAAAGGGCAAAGTATTCTGCTACCTAGAATTGGATTTGAAAGACAAAATAAAGAATTGAAATCTGCAAATTTCCAACTGCGCGCATCTGATTCAAGTTGTGAAACTACAAATGAGCGGGAGGAGAAAACCGACACCATGAAATTAATTGTTTAAAGGTCATTAATACAGAATGCGTTTAGTAAAGCAGATGCCATGCAAATTGCACGATTCTGTGAAGGCTGTTTTTCTAAACATGCTGCACAAAAAAACACCAATGCAAAGTGAATAAAGACAGCTATATTTAAGATATTGCAGTTTTAGGCACTTTGAATATAAATCTATTGAAAAACAGAAAGAAATCACCTGAATTTGTGCATAAAAGCAGCAATAATAAAAGCATCCTTGGCGTTCAGTCCCAGCTAGGCAAGAATCCTTGGCTTTCTTTTTTACTTTTTTACCCTTTTATTTGTCTTTTTTTTATCTCTAACTCTGTTTTGGATTGAGCTTTTACTACTATTTTATTCTATTTTATTGTTTTACTGTTTTTAGTATTTTATTGTTTTTATTGTTTTTATTTATACCTATTTGTGTATGATTTATTCTATTTTAATAACTGTACAGCACTTTGGTCAACTGAGGTTGTTTTTAAATGTGCTCTATAAATAAACTTTGACTTGACTTGACAATAAATAAAAGCATTTATTGGCATAGTTTTCGAAATATTTGCTTGATTGAATTTGAAGTGTCAATATTTGTTTTCAAACACATTGTTGTGTACATATGCATATTTTTATCCATATTTTAAGTGCAGATGAAGCTATTTCTCTCTGCTATTTGCTTGGATTAGTTTCCTGTTTAACTCCTGTAAACGACATTAAAGTATCAGAGCGACGAGTAGAAAAATAATGAATATTTTTTTGCAGGAGCAGATGATTGTAATTACCATTCATTAGTGCCATCTAGTGCCCACTAGCCCAACACTGGGCCTGTTTCCTCCCACAACTAGTGCATCCATTGCCTTCTTTACATATGTACAAAGTGTCCACGATACAAATTCTTCATCCTCTCAAGGGATATCTTCCCGTGACACATTTCAAAATCGGCTTTTTTTTCATTCAGGTTACAGGGCGTCTCCGCGCACAGATCCCATTCATTTCCCTCTCTTTTCCTGACCCTTTGATAGTGATAGTGAACGCATATTGTGTGATAGAGAGAGCATATCTTAATTGGCTGCTGTGTTATCGGGCCTGTTTGATAAGCTCCTTTGTCTTGTCCATCGTTAGATAGCCGCTGCTGATGGAAGGCAGGGCGTTATTGGGGATCACGTCATCCCGACACTTGTTCACATTTTATCCCAGTCGTTTGGTAATGACTGAGCGCTTGGAGAAAAAAAAAATGGAGTAAAGATCAGTGCATGGGCACTCAGGTAACACTGCTGCTGCTGCTGCTGCTGCTGCAGCTGCTGCAGACACTGGCAGCTGTACTCTCTGCAGTGACAAAGTGAGGTCTCATAGCTTCGCACCATTGATAACCATCTTCTCTGAGATTGGACCAAGACACACTCTTAGGTTAGGGTGTTAAGAGATAGAAGCCACAGACAGATAAAAAAAAAAAAAGAAGAAGAAAAAAACAAATGGAGGGGGAAAATGAGAGAATAATTAGCAAGCTACTTTCTCATCTGTGTTTTGGCAGCAATGATAACGGACAGCGTGCATGTGAGTGGGAGCCTATAGGTTGGAATCAGTTAGTCAGAAATACAAAACATCTGCTCTCTGCTGCAGAGCTTCACAGGTATACATGTGATTATTGCTACATATTCTGAGAAAAAGTTGGTTTAAAAGTCATCTGGGCAGTCCCCTTTAATACTTATCAGCACCCCTTTTATCTGCATCTTTAAATGTATGACTACGCACCCCAAGTGAAAAAAAATAACTTTCACCAATGTATAGCTATTAGGAAATATTGAAAATCACTGCGCTGCGGTTTTTATTTTTTCATCTTTCTATTTTAATTCACATTGCAGTGCAGTTAACTGTCACTCTTGGCCTGGGAAGTGTGTTTACAGATGTAAACCTCAAAAAATAAAATTGAGTATTGTTTATATTTTCGGTTTCAGTGCAGATATAATGAAAGAGTAAGTTTTTCAATACCTAAATAAATATAAAGATGTCTTTCTACTTTTTGTCTTAGTTGCCATTTAACTGAATTAAGCAAAACTACTCAAATACACTGGTGTTGTATGCAACAATTAGCAAGTATACCAATGAATACATTTAATTCATGGGTCTCAAACTTGCGGCCCGCGGGCCAATTGTGGCCCTCGTGACGATATTTTGTGGCCCCCACCTTGATATGAAAGTTTAATGTGAGTTTTATATGAATGGCACTTTACTGTGTTGTGTGTGGAAGGTCCCTTTAATTACTTCTTTTGGTAATTTTGTGTCTTTGTTTTTGGTAATTCTGTGTCTTTTTTTAATAATCTGGTGTCTTTTTTTAATAATTTTGTGTCATTTTTAAATAATTTTGTGTCCTTTTTGGTAATTGTCTCTTTTTAAAATAATTTTGTGTCGTTTTTAAATAATTTTGTGTCTTTTTTGGTAATTCTGCATCTCTTTTTGGTAATTTTGTGTCTTTTTTTGATCATTTTGATACTGCCCCAAGGTAATTTGAGTTTGAGACCACTGATTTAAATGAAATATTTTGGGTCAAGAAATATCTAATAAAATAACAAATGTATCTTGATACACAAGGACATGCTAGCTCACCAGCCTACTGTGAGCCATGTTGGCAGTGCCACCATGAAAAACGCTGACTATTTACTACCGATGTATTAAGGGTGTAGCGATTCTGAAACCAAGACCAAAACCGTGACACAAATATTGGCGGTCTTGTGTTGCAGTTCCATCTTGCCTCACACAGTCATGAGTTCTGGGTCATATGCTTAGCGGGGACATGGCTGCAGGGACATATTCTTGACACAAATGGGACCGTGGATGGTTTGGGTGGACTGAAACCTCAGGAGGAGGTAAGAAGACGGGAGGGGAGGGCTGTGGTGCTCATCAACAGGAGGTGGTGTAACCTTTGGCACATTACTGTTAATAATAATAATATTTTTAGTTATAGAACACTTTTCAAAACACATGTTACAAAGTGCTTTACAAAGACAAGTTAAAAACAGACATGAAACAACAAATAAAAATAATATTAGAGAATGACATAGTTCTGTGCAATTAAAAGGCAGTTGAAGGGAAGGTAAAGTTCAGGTAAATCAGGAAAGGCTCTCTGATAAAAGTCTGTTTCAGGAAGAGATTTAAAAGAGATCACTGACTCAGCCGACCTGATTTCCTCAGGCAGGTTGTTCCAGAGCAGGGGTGGTCAACCTGCGGCTCCAGGGCCTCAGGAGGCTCTTTAGGCTGTCTGCAGTGGATCCATGTGACAAAAAATTATACCAAATGAAACTGTTATTTCTTTACATTTTAATGCTTCATTTATCAATAGTGTAGGCCCAGAGCAATTTGTATTCTTCAATTGAAAAAACATGTAGCTTATTTCCGGCATTACTTTTTTTTTTTTATATATATATATATATATATATATTTTAGTCAACTAAAAATTGCATCATAGCTTATAAAAGTTATAAAACTCGAAATTTTGCCAACTTCAAGTCTAGTTTTGAGTTTCTCTCTCTAGGCTAGCTTTTGACAGTAAAAAAAGAAAAATTGATAGGATAAAAAATGAGGATATTGTTGCAAATATTAAGGCCACAATTCTCAATTGTCAGCTGTTTAAGGTGCGAGCTCCCTTGGTTTTTTTTTTCTTCTTTTGATTCCAAATCCTGAGATATTTCTTGTCTTGTCCAGCCTCTCATAGGCACTTGGCTCCTTGCTGAATTCTAACAAAATCATATTAATAAATGCTCATAATGACCCATTAGTAATGTTGGTAGGCTAATTTAGACTTAATAGGCCGATTTATTTCATTGTGAGGTTCAAAATAAGGTTTTTGGCTCCATTCCAACATTTTTTCATAGACAATGAAGGTAGAGGTTGCCGACCCCTGTTCTAGAGCCTCGTGGCCCTGACTGCCAACGCTCTGTCCCCCTTTAGTTTTCAGCCTGTGGAACAGTCAGGAGACCTCTGCCCGAGGATCTCAGAGAACAGACTGGTGTGTAGGTGTTAAGAGGTCAGATATGTAGCAGGGAGTGAGGCCATGAAGGGCCCTAAAATAATCAGTAAAATCTGAAAATCAATTCTAAAACATACTGGGAGCCAGTGTTAGGATGCTCAGAGTGATGTCATCATACTTCTTGGTTCTGGTTAAAAGTCTGGCAGCTGAATTCTGGACAATCTAGAGTCTATGAATTGATTTTTGATTCAGGCGTGTTAAAGAATCAACATGGTCTCACAGAAATCTGTGAAATAGCCACGGATTTCACTTAACTCAAAATCCGTGGAATAGCCACGGAATCGCTCAAATTTCCGTGAAACTGACACGGATTTCGCTACAATGCAAGTTAATGACAGTCATATCCCGTGGCTATTCCAACATACAAAGTGATTATGTACATTCACTGAGTGAATATTTAGAAAATAAAACATATATTTCTCGCTAGAAATGTGATCAAAATCCATTTTTATGCAGAAACTAAGTCAAAATATTGATTTTTCACTAAAAATGAGAGAACTGTCCGCCATGTTTTTTGTTCTGACCGCCGGGACCTTGAAAGTCACGTGACTTGGAACAAACCAATAGGAACAAATATCCATGGAATAGCCACGGGATATGACTGTCATTAACTTGCATTGTAGCGAAATCCGTGTCAGTTTCACGGAAATTTGAGTGATTCCGTGGCTATTCCACGGATTTTGAGTTAAGCGAAATCCGTGGCTATTTCACAGATTTCTGTGAGACCAGGTTCTAAAGAATACATCTGTAAATAGGGTATAGAACTTTTAGCCATCAGTCCTAAGATTTAAATTGCATGTTTGTTTGGAGCTGCTGGGACTTTGTTCTTGGTAGCTGACATGTAACTCTTTTAATGCACCACGTACTGTGAAGAAAAGTTTGTATTTGCCCTTATGAAGATCTCTTATAAGACTTTTGTGCAGAACTTTCTCACGTTTCAGCATAAAAGTGACCATAAAAACAAAAAGCCGAAGCCACAGAGCGCTGGTTTCAGACCTTGTTGTTTAGAGAAAAAAGCTATTCTCTTCTGTAACTATTTTTGAAAGGTGATTCATATATTGTAAGTTTCGAAATTTGTGGAAAAGAAATCCAGGTTACTACAACAACAACAAGGAGGAGGAGGAGGAGGAGGCCTGCAGCCTGAGGAGCAGCAGCAGTTCAGAGGGAGGGAGTGTCACACTCGCTCCTTCCTTTTTCACATTCTGAAATGGAAACACGTAGGTGAGATGTGAAAAACAGCATCACTTTCAAGTTCTCTGTGAAAAGTCTTGCCACTCATTTGGAGTCGGACCTGTTGTCTTCCTGTGACAGCCCTGGTATTTTCCTCACTATTCATGTGGTTGAAACAGGAAGCAAAACAGTAGCGAACTTACTGCTGTGTGCCGCCGCTCATCAACAGCTTCACTAGGACGTATTTATGTTGTCACCTCAACATTGCGTAACAAATGGAGGCAAATTAGGCTGAAATGCACAAATCTAATTAAAAGTCCTTATTTATTTTTGTATCCTCAGTTAAGAGTTCTGACTAAATGTGCCTCAGATATAGAAATGTTTGACCAGAAGAGAGTTATGGGAGGTATCAGGTTAAACATGAATTAACAGTTATTTTTCAAACCATGCATTTTTTAACATGGTTTTCAAATCTTCTTGGCAAATATCATAATTATTTGATGGATGACGAGAGTTTTAAGTTTGTGCAAGTTGGTTTAATGTTTAAATGGATGATCACCACCAGGAGAGAAAAATCTGAAATGTTATGATATTGTGTAATTGTTGGTAAAGGTATACAACATTTGTAGTAAATTGGTTGCAGTTGTGAAAATTAACTAAGTACAATTTTTAGGTGTTTGAACTATACTTGAGTAATGCTACAGTTCAGACAGACTATGTTTGAGGTTAGGCCTACTAGTTACTTATCAGATACAGATTTTAAACAAAAAAACCATAATAATCATTAAACCCATTTCAAATGTAATCACATGATCAAATGGGCATAAGTCCAGAAGGTTCATAACATTAACTTAACATTTAGCTTTCAGTTTTGTTTAGTTTAGGTGCACAAACTACTCTTTAGGTTTCCAAAATTTTAAAAAGTGGGTAGTTAGACATAGGATCAAACATTGTATTTTGGATTAAATCTCAAAACTTTGTGGTCAAGTTTAGTTAAAAAACTCGTTGTTTGGAATTTAAAAAACCTTTTAATTTACACTTTAAGTGAGGGGACGCAAACCCAGATCTCATGAGTGGATGTCCTGTATTTAAGGAGCCATCAGCCTCCCCGACTGCCCTCCGTGTGCGGACACTGTCGCTCTTTATACAACGTCATGCCCTCCTGAGATAACTACTACAGCCACAAGAGATAAACATGGATATAACAGATCTCTTCTAACCCTTAACTATGAGGACAATAACCACTGAAAACAGCCATTCAATCACATGATAATGTCCCAACCAGGTGCTTATAGGATCCAACCCACAGTACAGGGATATTAAACCAGTGGTTCCCGTTCTTTGTGGCTTGTGGCCTCCTACTTATTTATGTAACAATTCTATGGCGGGCTGATAAACAGCTGTGGAGCGAGTTTCTCTTGGATCATATTAAACCTGGCTACTAATGACTTATAATCCCACGGTTCTGAGACCCTCCAGTACCAGTAGAGGAGAGCAGATTGGTTAAAGCCCCCCCACTCCACCCAGCGGGGCGACGGGGGGAAGAGGAGGAGACCTGGGGCTCCTACCGCCTCTCCCTCCCTGCCTGGTTCTCCCAGAGGAGCAGCCATGGCGATGGTGATTATGTCACCACTTAGTGAACTAACTGACACTGATGGGTTTGAAATGCACTCTGCGTCCCAGCGGGCCCCTGCCCCCCCGGCCCCCCCTCGTCCCCGGGTCTGTCAGGCCCCTCTGTGCCGGGTGTTGGGTTACCCCGGAGTGACGGCAAGGCCAAGTTCAACAGCAGAGCCAGCCAGCAGCTCTCTGAAGAGGCTGTTTGAAAGGGAGGGAGGTGGGCTGTAGTATGGGGGCTCTTCTGACTCACTTCTGGACCCCTTCTGGTGCACTGCTGCCCCCCCACCGCAACCTCGCCTTCTCCTCTTCCTCCTTCTACAAACCCTCCTCATGAGAGTTGGCCTCAAAGAACTACTAGGAATTATTACTCATTTCCAAAGTAATATTAGCAATAGCGCTACTTTCAACGTTTTACAGTGATGCAACTATGAACATGACCTAAAACTTCAACATGCAAAGAATAACTTCTACTTGCACATCACATCTGTTTAGTGTAAAGCCTGTTACATAAACACTACAGTGTTGTTGTAAGCTCAACAAATGTAATTTTGATGCTATTTAGCTAATAGGGATGCAACCAAGTACAACTATAAGGAATACCCTATCTTGTTAACATGTTATAATGTTAACATTCCTACTTGAGGGGGCATTTAAGTGAATTTTTCCCAATCTGGAACAGATTTTTCTGATTTTTTCAGACATCACATGAATGCAGCACAAAATCCCCTATCTTTTGATGTTTGCAAAGGTGAAAAAATAATTTGCATATCTGCACCATGATTTGGATTCACTAGAAAAAAGCAAACGTTAGTTTACCACAGTACGCTGTAAACTCTCGTCAACGTTCGCTCTACAGAATATACTACTGTGGGCGCCACTAACCAACAATCAAACCAACTGAACTGAAGTGGTGGCTTTAGACCAGGCGTTTGTGTTCTGCAAGATAAAATTGCCGTTTTCGTCAATGGAGTCTGGTGGCTTTGAAGAGAGCATAGATAACTGTCTCACATCATAAAGGGCTGTTTGACAGCAAGGTAAAGTGGGTGAAAATATTCTCAATATAGCGCACACTTTAAAAGGTCTGACTAATAAAAAGTTATCGGTTTGAGTGGCTGAAATATATCTTGCTGCGGCCCCCGTCCAAAGCAGTACATATTACCCTACTCAAAGCCACCAGACTCCATTGAAATAAACATTTCGGTGCTTCTGTGCTGGTACTGTGCTTCTCCAAACCGAAAGCGTAGCGACCACAGTTTGTAGTACACACTGGCTAAAGATAAGGATATATCTGTAGCAACATCAAGTCATGTGGGCCAGTGCATTTTCCAAAACACTGATTAGAAACAGACAAACTGAACCAAAAACCTCTTTGGCATCATTTTTGTTTATCTTGATAAAAGGAGTGAACCAATGTTTTGGCAATATTCTCACCACACACATTCTTCACTGGCGTTACAGAAGGTACTAGTAAACGCCTGTTGTACGTCTTGGCGACCTAATGACCTGAAGTCCCGCCAAATTAAATGTATTAGTTCGAAATACTGATTCTCCGTTGGCTTGGAATGTGCTGTCGTTGCCTTCAAAAGGAACAGCAGTTGTGGTCAGCTTGAGATCACCAAATGAGTCACAAGCGGAAGCCATATTTTGTCATATTCTGACTAAAAGATAAATGCTGAGCAAACACTTCGTCAACGGAAATGCGATGGTGATGTGGTGCAGAAGTGGTTCGGGAAATTTTCTTCACGGTACGTTTTGTAACCAGCATGAACTCAACTTCCACTGTACAAGAAGATAATCTTTGACGGTAAAGACCAGTCGAGCGATAATCATTATTAATTATCGAAATTCTGTTAATTAAGTGTCAATAGCAGCACGTCTCAGTTATGTCTAAACTGTTTGGTTTTGCCTTTCATGACCTGACATTTCACTAAAACTCACAGTGCATTGGAATGACTAAGGCCGACTAAGACCTGCAGGAGTACAGTTAGAAACAAATATGTTTATTACCACATTGACCTACTTTTGACTACATTATTCATAACGCCACCAAAATTATTTTCGAGTGTCTGCCTTATAACGTCTCATTGTTCAGTAAACCACATAACATTAAGCGCTTTTATATAACCAACCCTTAAACAGTGTTTTGACTATGAATTTACTTGTTTTACAGTAATAACTGCGTCATAATACTCATTACAGGAAAATGTTGTGTTTCCAAATTGCTTTACGCAACAATGGCTTTTACAGATTTGCTCAAACCACCTACGATCTCCCATTCTTCTCTGGGCCCCCTCTCGTTTCTACACCATTGCATAACAAAATGATATAATAATTAATGACGAGTGCAGGGGTTCTTTATGACTGATACAGGCACAAACAAGTTGTCATAACATCTGAACAACACCTTTGGGGGCGAAAGGAAATGTGGATCATCTTTCTACCTAACCAGTCTTACTCACAATTTCCTCAATACACTTGAACTTCAACATACTGGAAATGAACATAGTGCAGATTGGAGTGATTAATTAAAGATCCAGCATGCAGCTCCAAAATAAAAACAAATGTCTCATTTAGAAAAACGCTGGTTTTCATTTCAGAAAGAAAACAAATAGGAAAAAGTTACTAAGCAGTTCATTTTTAAGCATGCTCAAAATACATTTATCAGCTTTCCAAGACTGCATATAACATGTGGCTACTTCACTGCAACACACATTTAAAAAAGTAACTATTACTCAAATCCATTTCACTAGCAAAGTCACTTATGATCAGCACATCTAGCACCCTTTGTACTTTATTCTGCAATTTATCTGAGAACACACACTTCTGTCTGATTCCTCTAATACATAACTAAACATTCATAAAAAAGCTTAAGTGCTATAAACATGCTGTTGCATCAGCCACCAGACCCATATGGAGGCAAAAGTTTTCCCTTGTCGTCTCATTATGAACACTATATATAGTGCCTACTAAAGAAAGTGTTAACCAAGAAGAGGCGAGTTGCTTTTCTTGGTTTCAGTCATTAACTGATTATTGTTCCTGATGCATCCAGGGGCACAAAGCTTCTGCAGCTTCTGCTAATCAAAGCATGAAGTGACATGTGGCCAAATGGCTACGTCTCATGTTATTGTCAATTTCCATTAACCATTAGAAAATTGTGACAAGCCAATTATGAAGTCAATCCACACCGTCCCCTCTCTCTCCTCATCATGTGTTGGTAGAGAGAGACATATGTGTTTAGTCTATTAAAAGAGACAGCAGGCGTGCTTTGGGGAGGTGACCCCGGGGCTGGATGACAGCTTCAGTTACACTAACACATGAGCTCTCCCCAAAACCCACCCCCAACACACACACACACACACACACACACACACACACACACAAAGCTACTAAACTGCCAACTGAGCTCTACTCCTTCACCTCTCCAACCTCCAACCCCGAACCCCTAACCTCCCATCTTCTGGCGAAGCAGCTCCACTATTTATCCGTGTGGGTTACTTTCTCAGTTGGCTGAAGGGGAGCGGGAGACTAAATTGAAAATTAAACTACTGAGTAGCCAGTTATGTCGATGGCCACGTTGATAGGCGTCAATCGCTCAGGCCTCTTCGTCCTCACTCTGTTACTGATTTAATTAAGTTTAGGAAATGATAGAATAACTGCATCCACCTGTGGCGGTTCACATTGTACTAATCTCTTCATTTAGCTGGCTAACCCCCAGTCTGCAGATAGCTGCGTTCACACTGTGGCTGACCTCTCCCGCACACGACTCGCGGGGGAACACAAGGCGACGGAAAGCTCCCCAGATTGACACTCGGAACATTTAGAAATGTGGCCTGCCATCTAAACAATTAGATTATGACGGATAAAGTCTGAGAGCGTCGCCAAAACAGGGATGTGGTGAAATGTTTCCACACTTTGATTGTGCTTGGAACGAAAAGGACAATATCATTTGTAAAGCTAATAGCTGGTGCTAACAAACTGAACGTGGTGTCTGAAGCAGAGGGTGGACAAAGATGTTGAAAAGTGGAGATTTTCTCTGCAAATCTAAATTCTGTTACATCATCCATCAAGGGGAAACATTCTCCTGCAAGGACAGACAGGGAGGCTTGAAGCAAGTTTAGGATTTTTTGCCAAAAATGACTCGAGAGTCTGATATCACCCAGAGACTCCCCCGTGAATGCAGCTTGCCCTCAAGCAAGGCATTAACACCTCAAACTGCCCCACTTGGGACCCCGGCTGCCAGCAGTGCAGGAGTGAAGCTGTATTGAAGGGTTTTAAGCTGCAGCACAGCTGGCTTTAAATGCCGGTGAGAACTAAACGAAAGATGTGAACTTCAATATCCACAATTCATGTGAAGTGACATCAGTAAACGGCACACGTCAGACACACACTCACTAACCGGGCCGGCGTGTGATGTGATTATACCAACGGATACCAAAGAGACAAGAGAGGCAAGAGATCCAACGATGATGAGTCCAGTTCTGTCTGGATGGAGTGCACTCCTGCTAGTTTTTCGCAGGCAATTTGGATTTAGTTTTGTCGTTACCTGTGGGGAGAGAACACGCTCTGCCAGCATCCCGACCACTCACTAAATGAGATGTGAAATCAGACAGATGTGTCGAAAACAACTTCATGATATTAAAAAGAAAGTGTCCCCATAAAGGCAAAGTAATACAAAATTACATTTGAAAACCAACTGATTTTCCATACAATGAAATATTTTGGGGGAAAAATAAGGTGTAAATCTTTAAAATGATGAAACTATAATGTGTTTGATTAGCTGAGCTGATTTAGTGCTTCTCAGTTATTAATTAGATTCTTATTATTATTTGTTAAGCACAAAGCTTGTTCAGGCTTTGCTGTTTTTCGAATGGAAAACAGAAACTTGCATTTTATTTTTTTCAAAATAATTCAGCTGACAACAGCATTTTGTGAAACAGATTTTAAGGTTAACAGGATGCCTCCTACGCTGCGTTTACAATTTCACTCTCCTCCTCCATGTTACCTTGCCCGGCAACTGGATTTGCACGATTGCGCAACATCACTCGAGATTACAAGACCTCGATTTTGCCGGAGATAATGTGAGAATCTTGCTCTAAACAACTGCTGCGGTGGAAACAGTATTGCCAAATCTCTACTGGGGGATTTCTACCATATATACTGTTCTCATCATATTGCCCAACCCTAAATACAATGTCAGGAATTGTGAGAAATGCCCACCAAAACTCCCCAGACATCAGGGGAAGGGTCACATCTTGTTTGTTTTGTCCAACTAATGGTTCGAAACCTACAAAATATTCGATTTACAGACATTTTCAGAAAGGCAGCACATGTTCTCATTTCAGAAGATTACTTGATGAAGGGAAAATTTTATCAACAACCATTTTAATAATCAATTACTCAACAAACCCACCTCAACAACCAGTATTTTTACATTCAAATCAAGCAAGTCTACCAACCATTGATAACAGCAACAGTTTGGGACACGGGGAACATCCCTTGATGTCAAATCAAGTAAAGAGTTATTTGAAAATATGAGTAAAAATGAGTCCCCAATGAGCCATTCTTTCTCATCTGTAATGCTGCTCATCATGTGCTGTATACATACTGTATTAGCCTGATGGTTGACAACACATTACCCACTTAAAGCCTGGAGGTTAAAACCCACTGAAGGTCTCTCCAAGTTGGTGCCACAAATGACGCACAGCATGATGGAGGGAAACAGAAAAAGAGGGGGAAAAAACAGGAATGACAACAATGTGAATGAGACGGAGAGGGGTAGTGACAGCTCCACTTTGCAGAGACATCATGCATTTCTTGAGAATTTAGGCGCGAGGGGCTCTGAGGGCTTAGCATTTCCGTGAGGCTGAGGCCTGCGTTTTGACTCGGAGAGAAGAGACCAATTAGGCCATTAATGTGAGTGCTGACGGGCGGATTACTCCCCTGGCTCGCCTGCCCCTTTAAAAAACAGGCAGTAATAACAATAAAGCCAGTAATAACCCGGCTCTTAAAGGGACAGCTGGGGCCAGGCAGGGAGTCTGCCTCGGGAGTTCTCATCTCAAACACACTGTACGCTGGAACTCTGAGTGGCCTTGGCATTGCAGCCTAATGTCCTTCACAGCTGGCTTCACATGTTGGAAGCTGCCAAACAGGCTTCTGTACACTTCCTGGGCCCTTTGTTTGAACCCTGGACTTGGGACTCTGACACTATTGTTCACTCATGTAGGAAGTTTTGTGTTTTCAATCAACAGGCGCTACCTTGAAGTTTTCAAAGCAAAGGGAATTCACAGATGACCTCACCGCACACCTAGAACACATGCTCTCATGCACACTCTACGGATACAAATTCACGTAGTGTCCCTACAGTGGGAGGTTCAGTACATCGTATTCCAGTATTTCCAGGTTTACAGTTTCAGGCCAAAAGTCAGGGGTGAGGGGTGAGGTCGGTGCACCTCTAACAATGATGCAGGTGCACCATTCAGCTCCAGTCAGCTGCAGAACATGGACATCCACCCAGTCACTCAATTAAGAACGCAGATCAACAAACAGATGCATGCATTCACATGCACTTGGTGTCGTGACCACTCCTTGGACCCCATGTAGTTGGGGTATTCTCTTACGGAGCTGGGAATGGGAGCGAGGAACCCGAGCAGTGCTGCCGTCCCGGGGACAAAAGGCAGGGTGGCCCCGGGGCTCGGGCTAAGGAAGCTCCGGGTTCGGCCCCTGGACCTCGAGGTCCTTGAGGAGCCCCCTTAAATGGCCAGGTGTTCCAACAGGAGGGACTTTGTGAAACCGTTGCAGCACTTGTTTGAATGGATCTCATTAGAGTAGTACAGTCTGCTGTTGGTCTGTTGCCTTGGGACGTTTTGAGTTTGATCAAGGTTATGCTGATATCTGAGTTGTCAAGACAACCAGTGAATATGACCATAAATTCTATGGTGTATGGAGACCTATCCTGGAGCACTTGAAACTATAGTTAACCCCCTAAAGTCAACCTAGTCATACTGTGCCTCTTTGTTTGTAATTTGTTTTGGTATGTTATGGTATTTGTCAAGTTTTTTATTTATTTTTTTGTCTCATTTATTTATTTACCTATATTTCTATTTGATTTATTATTATTACTATTATTATTATTATCATGTGTTCTTGAAATGCACCTATTGTGACATTTGATACACTTAAGTGGACATTCGACACTGACATTATATTGTGTATTATTTGCCTTTTATTATTATCTTTATTATTTGTGTATGTATGTTATTTGTCACTCTGAAAATTGACAATAAAAATATTTTGAAAAAAAACAAAAAAAAAAACAGTGAATATGACAAATGTTGGCTAAGCATTCTATAGATGCCAAGTATTAAGGTTAAATGATATAGTTTTGATCTACAGAGCAGATATTCTGCAGCCTTTTATCTACTTTTTAGATAGAGACTAACCTAAACTGTCTGGCTCCAGTAGCTTGATGAGCTGATGTCCCACTCAGTTCTCCAGCCACCATCAGTGTTCATCCAATTCCACTAGTGGATCATATTACAGGCCACTATTGATTTTGACCAAAAGTCCAATACTAGACTGGATACTGATTGTACTGGAACATTAAAACGATATGTCGTCTATGTAACAAAATAATCCAACATCAATAGTCCACGGATCAAAAATGCAGGAGATTTAAAAGAGGAGTCGAAAATAAAGCAATAAAAATGTTTGGCTGCAGATATGAAATAAGACAGTACAAATGCTGATTGGGACTATATTTTATTTTGAATTAACTAGATTGAGTTTCCTCCCTCTGGTTTTTCTTTTGTAGACAGACTAACTGTCATGTCTGGAGCCTTTAGCTCCAATAGAAAGACCAAAAATGTAACGCAAAAAAGAGCAGGAAAGTGGCAAACTTATTTGTTATTCAAGATTAAATATAAAGTGGAAATTTCTAAATGAAGGCATATCTTAAAGATGGTGGTATGTATTGGGATTTTCATTTTGCATTGACAACATTGGATCGTTAATATTCAATCATTCAACCAATATATCGATACAGAACGGTGTTCTGTTACACTCTGGTTCAGGGAGCTGGTAAAAAATAAATATATAAACAAAAGAAAAATTTAAGCTAACAGAAACAACACATGATAAGCAACCATGAAATTCCATGACATATCAGTTACTGGTACGCTGTAAAAAAATAAATTAAAACGGTAAAAAAACGGCAGCTGTGGTTGCCAGAACTTTACCGTAATAAATACGGTGCAACTTTTTCTAATATTACTGCAAAAGGATATTAGCGCTGTTGATTTCACGTATAAGATTGCCATTTTATTCCATATTTTACCATTAAAAAAAAAAGTTTTTCCATCAGAAGAAACGCTGTTCGGCCATATAATTGACAATACTTAATAAATGCTGCATAAATTAAAGATTTTACCATTAAATATTACAGTATATATTTGTTAGAGATATGGTGTTTAGTACATTTAGTACAAAAAAAATAAATGCTAAAATTACAGGGATGTATTGTATATATATAACAGTATATTCTTTTTACAAACACGGTGACAGTGAACTTTTCTGGGTAGAGTAATATATTTTATTAAAAACTGTAAAAAAAAAAAAAAAAAAAAAAAAAATACTGTTTTGGCGGATATAAACATTTACAGTGTTTCATTGTTACTGAAACTGAATTATTAACATTTATCATTTTATGGTCTTTTACTGTCATAGTTTAGAAGGTTTTCACTGTATAATCTCCAGACATTTTTTACAGTGTACTTGATCAGTTATGTCATAACCTTGCCTATCAGAACTAGTAAATGGGTCAGTGACAAATAAGGGCTGGCAAGATGTCAAATGGTGTAACCACAAAAGAATGATAAATATTAAATACTTCATCCATCTACAATGTAACTAAGTGGACTTATACATGTAATAATCATCAGAACATGACATCAAATGGCTTTTTTTAAAATATTTCTACATTTACACATTTTATCAATATTGAGCACAACAACATTTTTTTCTAAAGTATTAAAATTAATTATGCTTATGAATTATGAATTATGAATTATGAATTATGTAAAATTTGCTATATATCATAATGTTGCAAAGTAAACGTGGATTGTATTTTTTTTTTCTAATTTTAGTTCACATTTATTTTCCTGTATAAAATCAGATTTTTATGGGAAAAAGTACCTGGTTACACCAACTGACACTGGGTTGGATCACGTCATTGACCCATAAACACTATAATATGTCATTTATTTGCACTAGACTTGAAAGGAAACACAACAAGTGACAGAGTTTAAAAACGTCTCCAGTAACTCCAGATGGAAGAAGTGTGACCGGGTGCTGACCCACAACTCTTCTGGGTCATTCCCACAGTCCTTTACAGGTAACAAACCCATGTCCCTCGCTCCGATTGGCTCCTCCACAGGCTAAAGTTGAGGTAACATGAGTGTGTACGCCACAAAGCTCAATTCTCTACGTACAGATGAGTGGAGAGGACGGAGGGACACAGATACCACACCTGCACCACCTGACTGACATGCTCCTCGGTGTTCCGCTGCTTTACTGTTCCACACACACTGCACACACACACACACACACTCACACAGGTCATATATGAGATCAGGGGTTTAAAGGAAAAATAGGATTTGAAACAGCAGTCCCCAGCTGTTATTGACTTAACTTATAGCCTTATAAGTGCAGTGTCCACGCAAAGCATTTTGGTCGAAAAACTCTATGAGCGCCGTTCGTGCAGACACTCCAAACTCCCATATATTAAAAATAAATGATATCCGCTATATTTTAAAAGCCCCGACTTCCTTCTCTCTGGTTCCAGGAAAACATATATCACAGCCGGTGTCCACGGCCAGAACCAACAGCGTCTGTTTGCCCGTCTGGGCCAGCCTGGACCCACGCCCAGGTCAAAGGTCAAACAATCAGTCCTCATCTGCTCCCTGTCTCTGCCTCCTCTCTCACCAGCTTTCTCAGATTTGGGTTTTGGGGAGTTTTTTTGGGCAGGTTTTCCATTGTTTCATTAGGAAAAGCAGTGAAAAGTTTTTTCCATTTCAAACCTGAAAAATGAAAGTTGTGATATGACTCAGATTAGCCTCTGAACTGTTAAATGAGCAGTTCACTCAAGTGTTTAGTGCAGCTCCCCATAACACACAGAATATATGGTATTGCATATGTGCTTTGATATAAAAACAGCATCAGAAGTATGTTTTTTGGCTTTAAATCTAAGTAGTTTGGCACATTTCTTACATTTATGTAGACAAGAAAGTACAGCACGGGTCAAGACAGAAGCATTTAAAACACTTTTACAGACCTAAAAACAAACATAAACACATCTTCCAGTTAAGAATAAAAATATGACCCAACCTTTAGAGTCAGGACATTCCAAAGGATAGGAAGATAACTCTGAGAGGTGATGTGGTGATTACGAAGGTGAGGAATAAAGACAGAGAAAAATGTTTCCAATAAACAAACTTTTTCTCTAATCTTTCTTATTAAACAAGAACTGGATAGTGATACTTGTTGACCATTTAATGCATTTAATGGATACTAACCCTAAAGCTGGACAATATTGAACAATTTTGCAAAACTCCGGATTACGTTCATTTACAATTTTTTGCAAAATATTCAAAAGAAAAAGTCTGCAAAGGCTTTTGTTCTCTTATACATTCTTTGCTTTACTTGCCAATAACTCATGACACATATTCAACTCGTGACTAGAGGTTGTGACTAGATACAACTTCACATTTACAGGTGGAAACTCAAAAAACTTGGGAGCCAGCTGACACTTCTTATTTAGAAGTGGTCATGTTGTGAAATTGCCGGATGATACGGGGACATACAGAGTTTTCTCAACCTGTCAAAAGGGTTAAACTGGCCAAAGTGACTCATGTCTCCTCTCAGAGTGACAGCAGTTGTGGTAATAAATAAGATAAACCTTTTAGTGTCATCTTTGTTAGCTGAGCGAGGTCTTTCTGAGCACCTGGCCTGCTGTGCTGTGTGTCTGCCACGGGACAAATCCCTGATTCCAGTTAGAAAACACAGACTGTATAACCCCTAAACTCCAGCTTCTACTCGTGTCCTTAAAAAGGCACCAGGCCCCGGTCCCCTATAGCCAACAGTTATGGCTGCTCCACTCACACCTGGCTCTGCTAGCGTGTCATATCACGGCTAATCGTATTAGGCTAATCGCTCCCAGATCAGCACATCCACGCCGACCCCGGCACGACTCTGTGACCCGGCCAGGGAACCCTCACGCGGGATCAGACCGGGGGAACTTATCTCCCCCAAAAACCAGACCCCACCCTCGCTGTTGCTTAGCGAGACATGGGGGGAGGATGGGAGGCTGCACGGATATGACCAGATTCCTTTGGGAGGACTGAAAGTGACTGTTATGTTATGAACTGGTGGCACTTTGGTTGAACCCGTTCCCGCAAAGAGGGGGGAGTCCGTGAACAAGAGGGTCACGTAATGATCCGCTGACAGATCTCTGAAGATTAACATATTATCCAAATAAGAATAATTATGCTACCAGGTCACTCATTTAAAATATGGAGTTGGAAAGAGACAGCTAAATCTTATCAAATTGGCGTCTGTGCGGGTCTTTTCATGGCTCTGTAACCTAAAAGAATTTGAGGAACCCTGCCGTCTTTTCTCTCTTTCTCCTCACCTCACCTCGCTGCCTTCCTCATTTTCTCTCCCTGTCATCTGTCAGCCAGCTCAGTTCTTGGCACTCTCACCACCTGCTCAGGACCCGCTGGATTTCTCTCCTGCAAAAGAGCTTTGCACTGTGCCACAGCCAAGGTTGCTCACATCTGCCAGGCTATTTCCCCTTTCTCTCCCTTTTCACTAACTCTTTCCCTCCCATTCTTGTTCTTTTTCCACCGATCTCCACATCTCTCTATACTTTGTCTCTTCAATCAGCCTCTCCGCTCTCTCCTCACTTTATCTGCATCTTTCACTCTTCACACTTTATCTTTTCCATTTTTTGCTTTTCAGCTCGAGCTGTATAGTTGACAGAGAACTGCTCCATCACTGCTGGGAGTCCTTCATGTTGCAAATGCTGTTTTATTCTTAAAATACTTACTTCTTAAATATGATGCATTTTAAGGCAGCAACTTGTTGTTTTCATTGTTGCCTACTGTAATCAGACTATGACTACGTAATCTGACTCAGAAAATTAAGAAAAATGTGCATCATAAGTTTCTAAAACACAAGATGACTTCTGCTTAAATCTTGTTTAGTCTGACCAACAGGCCAAAACCAACACTAGTTTATTTACTATGACAAAACACACAGAAAAGTCCTATTTTAAGGTATCTTGTTCCTTGGCTTCTGCCAAGGCCAACGGATCATTAACATGCTTATCATGGTCCCCTTCAAAAGTTGGGACGTCTTTCTCGCAACTTGCGTTCATGAGCTTTAGGTCATAATGTGGAAGCAACAGACACAATACAAGGTGAATGTGTTGTATTTAATTGCTCATAGTCTTTAAAAACCAACACGTTGATAGCCGTTTCCAGTATTTGTGTGACAACAAAGAATAAGGAAACAGATCATCAGTGAAGCCATGAAACATGATTGGGAAGTCATTTTTCAAATTATTTTGACAGCAATTGAATTCAGCAGAAATTCCCTTTATTGCAACGGTGACAAAAGTGAAAAATAATTCATTTATCCACCCTGCGGTTCAATTTTGCGCCAAAATGTATTGGGTTCTTTCTTGGCCCATGCTGTATGTAAGTTTTTATAAAAATGTAGTAGTTTTCCATAATCCTGCTGATAAACAAATCGATTATGGTGGATTTGTTTTGTTAATAATCAACTCATAAACTTGTGTCGCCACTTTATCTGCATCTTTCAGTCTTCAGACTTTATCTTTTCCATGTTTTGCTTTTCAGCTCAAGCTGTATGGTTGACAGAAAACTGCTCCATCATTGTTGGGAGTCCTTAATGTTGCACATGATGTTTGATTCTTAAAATACTTATACTAAAAATCTTAAATATCATGCATTTTACGGCAGGAACTTTTTTTCTTCATTGTTGACTACTATAATCTGACTATTAATTTATTGTTATCAGTTTCTAAAGCCTAAGAGGACTTCTGCAAAAGTCTTGTTTAGTCTGACCAACAGTCTAAAACCAACATGAACTAATTTACACGGCAAAAAAAGTCATAATTTAAGCAAAGTGGTATCTTGCCCTTGGCTTTGACCGACTTACCCCAAGGCCGAGGGTGCATTCACATCCAACTTTGGTGTGTTCATGAGCTTTAGGTCATAATGTGGAAACAACTTAGACACTACAAAGAAAATATGGCATATTTAATTGCTCATAGTTCTTAATGTGGAAGCAGCAGACACAAAACAAGGCAAATGTGTTGTATTTAATTGCTGTATTCTTGTAAGTTTTTTTAAAAATCGAGTAGTTTTCCATAATCCTGGTGATAAACAAATTGATTGTGTTGGATTTGTTTTGTTAATCAACTCATAAACTAACCACCTACTCCTTTAGGGCGTGTGTTTATTTTTTGTTTTCATTAAATCAAACTCGAACATGATGTATTAAATCCGACACGATATTGCATAATGTTTAACTATTGCACTTCTTATGTTCGGCTTCTGTTTAACATGCTTATCATGGTCCCCTTCAAAAATTGGGAAGTCTTTCTCGCAACTTGTGTTCATGAGCTTTAGGTCATAATGTGGAAGCAACAGACACAATACAAGGTGAATGTGTTGTATTTAATTGCTCACAGTCTTTAAAAACCAACACGTTGATAGCCGTTTCCAGTATTTTTGTGTCAAGAAACAGATCAGTGAAGCCATGAAACATGATTGGGAAGTCATTTTTCAAATTATTTTTGACAGCAATTGAATTCAGCACTAATGTCCTTTATTGCAACGGTGACAAAAGTGAAAAACAATAAGTTTATCCACCCTGTGGTTCAATTTTGCTCCAAAATATATTGGGTTCTTTCTTGGCCCATGCTGTATCCTTGTAAGTTTTTATAAAAATGTAGTACTTTTTCCATGATCCTGCTGATAAACAAATCGATTGTGATGGATTTGTTTTGTTAATCAACTCATAAACTAACCACCTACTCCTTTAGGGCGTGTGTTTGTTTTTTGTTTTCATTAAATCAAACTTGAACATGATGTATTAAATCTGACACGATATTGCATAATGTTTAACTATAGCACTTTTTATGTTCGGCTTCTGTTTAACATGGTTATCATGGTCCCCTTCAAAAATTGGGAAGTCTTTCTCGCAACTTGTGTTCATGAGCTTTAGGTCATAATGTGGAAGCAACAGACACAATACAAGGTGAATGTGTTGTATTTAATTGCTGTATTCTTGTAAGTTTTTATAAAAATCGAGTAGTTTTTCCATAATCCTGCTGATAAACAAATCGATTGTGGTGGATTTGTTTTGTTAATCAACTCATAAACTAACCACCTACTCCTTTAGGGGGGGGGGTTATTTTTTGTTTTCATTAAATCAAACTACAGACGCAATACAAGGTGAATGTGTTGTATTTAATTGCTCACAGTCTTTAAAAACCAACACGTTGATAGCCGTTTCCAGTATTTTTGTGTCAAGAAACAGATCAGTGAAGCCATGAAACACGATTGGGAAGTCATTTTTCAAATTATTTTTGACAGCAAGTTTATCCACCCTGTGGTTCAATTTTGCTCCAAAATATATTGGGTTCTTTCTTGGCCCATGCTGTATCCTTTTAAGTTTTTATAAAAATGTAGTACTTTTTCCATAATCCTGCTGATAAACAAATCGATTGTGATGGATTTGTTTTGTTAATCAACTCATAAACTAACCACCTACTCCTTTAGGGCGTGTGTTTATTGTTTGTTTTCATTAAATCAAACTTGAACATGATGTATTAAATCCGACACGATATTGCATAATGTTTAACTATTGCACTTTTTATGTTCGGCTTCTGTTTTTCAAATTATTAACTCCGCTGAACTAACAGACATTGGAGCATCAAACGCACACTCTGCAGCAGTCAGCTGATTTTGGCTGTCTGTGCCATGGCACTGTGTGGACAGAGGCTGCCAAGCCAAACACAACACAGCAACGACAAGCTAGAGCCTTCATTCATTTAGGGCCCGAATGCTCCGCCGCGGCCCCCGCCGCCTCCCTCTTTCCCTCTCTCTGCTCTCTTTTTCGCTGTGGCTCACGGTCCCAGTGTGCGAGGAGGGGAGTGGTGGGGAGTGGGGGGGGGGTCAGGCGGAGGTTAGTCAAATACAGTGAGCTTAGCCTCTCCACACTGTCCATTAACTATCAAAACAGGAGTGAGCGCTGGCCAGGATGAGAGCGCCCTGCTCTGGCGGCCATTGTTTTTCTGCCTGTGTTAACTTTTGATTCAGAGCTTTATTTATACAGGGAAAGTTGAGCGAGCAACATGTACTTTTCCAGCAACAGACTCATATTCACGGCAGGTCTGTATATACAGGACGGCATCAACACAAGCCGCCAGCAACCAGGGGTTTGCTATTAAAGCTGCCAGAACTTCAATATTACTATTGTTAAAAGGAAGTGTTTGCCTTTAAAGGGTCAGTTCAACTAAAACACTAAATGTTTTTATATAGGGAGACTGGGGAGTTTCATAAAGTAACTTCTAAATAGCCTAAAAGTTACAGTGATTGGCTGTAAATGCAGCTATTTTTGCTGTATTTTTGCTGTACTATACTTTTTTTTCCACTGTCTAATGTACATTTTTAAATCTAGTTATTCTTTAAATTGGCAGATTAATACGGTTGTTGTTGATTGTTTTTACATAATATGTCATAACACAATAAATAATGTGTTCATCCACTATAAAATGAAAATTAAGCAACAATAATATGCTGTTTTGTAATTTAGTTTGCTGCAAAATCTGCTCTGTATTTTTTTTTTTAATCTGACGGCATCAACACAAGCGGCCAGCAACCAGGGGTTTGCTATTAAAGCTGCCATAACTTCAATATTACTATTGTTAAAAGGAAGTGTTTGCCTTTAAAGGGTCAGTTCAACTAAAACACTAAATGTTTTTATATAGGGAGACGGGGAGTTTCATAAAGTAACTTCTAAATAGCCTAAAAGTTACAGTGATTGGCTATAAATGCAGCTATTTTTGCTGTATTTTTGCTGTACTATACTTCTTTTTCCACTGTCTAATGTACATTTTCAAATCTAGTTCTTCTTTAAAATGGCAGATTAATGCCGTTGCTTTTAATCATTTTTACATAATATGTCATAACACAATATGTAATATCTTATTCCACTGTTAAAAGAACATTAAATAACAATGATATACTGTTATTTAATTTAGCTTGCTGCAAAATCTGCTCCGTATTTTTACAGGGTTTTTTGCTTGTAAATTTGTGGTTTGGTATGTTTATTCACTGTAATTTGACAGTGTCTATGTAAAAACTTCTTTTTTTATGGGAATAGTAATCGTGTTATCTGCTTTTGAGTTAAAATAATGAATTCTTAAAACCTGTTCCAATACCCTTTTAGTTTTACAAGTGGAGGTAAATGTCATGTGTGTGTGTTGTAGAGCATTTTAAGTGTGACATTTAGTAGCAGCATTTGTCTTATTTGAAATAACTTCCAGGTTACTCTACAGATTTTGTTCCTTATCCACATGTATATATTTTATATTATACTGGGACATACAGTCTATAAATGGTAAATGGACTACAGTTATGACACCACTTTTTGACCAGTAAGAAGCTGGTCTACCACACTGTTTCATAATATCACCCATTACACTCTGTCAAAAAAGCATGATGGAACAAGGTAGCAGCCTATCTCAAAGTTTTGTTTATATTTTTAGGGTGTTGGAGATGTATGTTGTTGTTGTTTTATGGCAGTTTTAAATATATGCATGGTTTCATATAAGTGCATGGTTGTATTTTTTATTTATTTTACATGTATGGGTGCATGTGTTTATTTTAAGTTTAACGTATAGCTTTATATTTTATGATGAATAATCATGTATAGATTGAGCATATGTCTACTTTTGTTAATGTAAATTCTGCTTTTATTCAGCCTGAATGATGAACTCAAACTCCATATTTGTATTTTTTGTCATTTTTTATTAGAATCATTTTAGTTTTATTGCCAAGTACCAAGTATTTGCTGGGTATATTGATGCATCAGAACAATCAAAGCACAAAATATAAACAGCAGCACTTTTTCCACTGTCTAATGAACATTTTCAAATCTAGTTCTTCTTTAAAATGGCAGATTAATGCGGTTGCTTTTAAAAATTTTTACATAATATGTCATAACACAATATGTAATATCTTCTTCCACTGTTAAAAGAACATTAAATAACAATGATATACTGTTATTTAATTTAGTTTGCTGCAAAATCTGCTCTGTATTTTCAGCATATGTCTACTTTTGTTAATATAAATTCTGCTTTTATTCAGCCTGAATGATGAACTCAAACTCCATATTTGTATTTTTTGTAATTTTTTATTAGAATCATATTAGTTTTATTGCCAAGTACTTGCTGGGTATATTGATGTATCAGAACAAACAAAGCACAAAAAATATAAACAGCAGCAAAAATAGAAACTAAGAATAGGAAAAGTCAACAGTTATGGCTCCTCAACAAAAAATATGAACTTAGAAAAACTGCGCACGAGTGAAGTTCAAAGCAAAAGTTGTAATTCTTTATTTGTTTATAGATTGTTTTGGCATTTTCCATTACAGGATTTTAGCGATACAAGAAATGCAAACAGAGAGAAACGGGTATGACATGCAACCAAGGAGCCAGTCAGAATCAATCTGGGAACACTGTGGTTGACGGGTACATCTAACCACTTGGACAGTAATTCCAACAGTAGTAGTAGAAGGGTGATATTTTGTGATTAAGGTCAACTTGTCCTTTAAGTACTTTCATTGCTTTTAACACAACCTGAAAGATGGACCTCTCTCTCCTGGCTCTCTGAATAAGACCCTGAGCAGTTTGTGCTCCCAGTGGCCAGGCAGCACCACTCCATCCTGCTTAGGTTTCCTACACACTATAGCTGTCTGGACTGGGACGGTACAGAGGCTCTGTGGGCTTTGTGCAGAGATAAAAAGAGTATATACTCATGAGATGTATACGCTTATCTGGCTCCTCAGCCCCTCAACCCCATCGGCCATAACACTAAACGTGGCAAATGGCAGCCATTTGTCTCCATGAGTGAACTAATGGAGAACTACAGACCGTGGGCACTGACAGGTTTATATTGGTAATATTCTGTCATTCCTTTGACTGCATTAGCGTTTTTCAACACCAGACTTTTAAATCTTTTTTATGAACGGCATAAAATGTCAGATCTGGCCTAATACGTCTCCATACGAGCCCTCTAAAGTTCCTTTTCTCTGTGTGCAGACAGACATGCCGTGCTCCCTGCGCTGTCCCCACTTCCGATCTTTCTAATGTTTTTCAGTCATAATAAATCTGGCCCTGACTTTCTAAAGCAAACAATGCTGTGGGGACTGAGTCCTCCAATAACACTTTGTCAGTTCCAATCAGGCCTGAAATATGACTCAACTGTCTGTGCCTCCCCCTGCTAAAAGTTCTCCCCTCCACCCCCATTTCCTCTCTTGCTCTTTTTCCCTCTGCTATACTTTCCTTAAGCCGTGCAACCTCTTACATTTCTCTCCTGACCCGTCCAACAGTCTTTCTCCCAATACAATTGGGACAAACAGAAAAGTGAAGAGACAGGAACAAAAGTATGTGGACAGCCAGAAATGATGTGATTGTTGAACATCCCATTCCCAAATGCCGGGCATTAATATGTTGCTACAGCAGCCTCCGGTGTTTCTGGAGGCATTCTACTAGATTTTTTTAATATGCTGCTAACAGCCTCCAGTTAGCTTTCATTAGATTTTGGAACCTGGCAGCAGATTCACTGCCAAAGCTGCTGAATTTGAGAGATGTCAAGGCTCCTGCAGGCCAGTCAACTTCTTCCACACCTTGAGAAAACTTAACTTTATGGATCTTGTTTTGCACACTCGTGCTAAAACACACACACAAAAATGGCTTTCCAATGATCGTTGGTGCAAAGTTGGAAACACATCACCATTTAAAATATCATATACTGCACTTAACATAGCCACTTCATGTGGTCTCGACAGATTGGAAACCTTTCAGCTATCAAAAAAACCCAAATGTGAGAGAGCACTGATGTCAAATTATAGCTCATGGAGAAGACAAAACTTTTGTCTCAGTCGAATTATCCAAGTTTTAGCTTATAGATAAATACAGTTTTATTGTTGAAACTAAACTATTTTTTGTCTGGCATTTTTCAGTTACCAAATATAATCCTGCATTAAGCCCAGAAAAATGTAGACGGATGTTATCAGATTTGTAACGGAGAGCTGTTAAGTGGCTAAGTGTAAATTCAAGTTTGTTGAATTTCATCCAGATTCAGTTCACTTCAAGGCCCCTTTTACACTTCAAGTGTTGGACACAATCTAGGTTGGATTTGAATCTGTCTTAAATATTTTTGGTTTCATTTACATGTAGCTTTTTCTGCTATCCAACAGCTATCCAATGCAGATCCAAGTGTGAATGTGGAAGAAATATCAAGTGTAATGTCGGGCCATAGTAGCCTTGGAAATAAGACTAATTGGTATGGAAACCATGAAAACAGGCCCTCAAGAAAGGCAAACAAGACTGTGTGTCCACAAACTCTTGGCCATTTATAGAGCAGTGTTTTACTTGATTATACTATCCCTACAAGTGATCTGCAGCAGAGAGAGTTTCCTCTCTGGCTGGTAGGGCAAAAAAAAAAATCTTCCTTGTTGTAAATTTGAATTGCCTTGAACCCTTCTACCTTTGTAGCTACGGCTGAACGAGTTGACCCCATATATTTATTTGTTGCGCTTTCTTTTTAGTGCGTTAGCCCTTGGCCATGTTAATCAGAGTTGCCACCCCCCCTCTGGCCCGAACCCTCCATCCCACACGGAGACGGAGGGAAGCCATCAGTGGCGATGCCCGGCCGACCACAGAGCGAGCATGTTCTCTTCACGCATGATTAACGCTGTTGAGAACGGGGGATAGACCACCTCAAAGAGAGAACTGCCCCGACTTCAAAGTCTCGCCACTGAGAAAGAGACTCTGTCCCTGTGTGCGCAACCCCCCTCCACACACACACACACACACACACACACACACACACACACACACACACACACACACACACACACACACACACACACACACACACTCCCTTAAAACTTAATATAACATGGCCTCAACTACCCTTGTAAACACACATGCATGCACACACACTCATACAAGGAAATGTAAAGAGTGCTTTAGGGAGGATTTTAACTGGTACTATTGGTGAATGATTGACTGCTGGTGATGGACTGCAACCCTGCTTCCTTTTTACAACTCCAGTGTCAGTATCAGGCTCTCATGGGCTGTCTGAACTTTACTTTCTGATCAAATAAATTCTGTTTCCATCACAAGATTTGACTGATTGAATTACAACTGGTGGTATTTTTTAAAGGCGCACCAAACAGAAGAAAACTCGATGTCCTGTTGGAATATCTAAACTGAAATTCTCTTCATCTTGCTGTTGGTTTTAGTAGGATAGCTGTAATTTTTTTGCACAAGAATAACTCCAGAGCAGACAAATGAATAAAGTCATATGAGAAATTCAGAACTCTTGAAGCTACTGAGTCAAACTGTTTGAGGAAACTTGACACACTGGTGGCCACAGGTGGCCGCAAGAAGTACTGTAGATATCTAGAGGTCATGTTGTAGTAAAAAAACTAAATGAATGTAGTTTTCTGATGTCTGGTGAGAGTCGGTGAAGAGTTGGTCCTTGCACAGGAAGGTTTATAAGTCAGTGAAGTCAGCTTCTCTAAGAGGTCAAGGGAATTACAATTAGTGCATGCTTTCTCATTTTTTAGACAAACAGTTATTTTCAAAATTTCTCCCTGTGGTGTCTTTAAAAAATGACCACCATGGGCCAACTTGGGCGCCATCGAAGCTGAATGCATGTAGAGAAAATTAAGTTAACAAAATTTGCTTTTTTCCAGATCTAATGGTTGTAGTTGGTCCCCAGTTTTATTGTCAAGCTTTTTGAGTGTTGTTTGTTTATTATCTGCTCAAGGTTTTCCAAATCTTCTACACAAAAAATGGTAGGCCAAAAAATAATGATCCACAATGATTTGAAATAAAATATGTTCAACTGAAAAAAGGAGGATCCCAAAACCCCCAGACTAATTATATGCACCTATAGACTATATACGTCTCCAAAAACGTAGTGCGGTCCATGACTTTTAGCTCAAAATTCAACAATTCTACACTTTTCAGTTAAGGTGTAAAAAAGGATGACTCAGCTGACCACAGAGAAAACACCTGAATGTTATTTTACGTAAAGAATTGCTTATACATTGACAACTGAGTCATTTTGGACAAAGCCTGGCCTTTATAAGAGGAAACACTGCCTCTCGAAATCTTTCCTGAAGCAGCTATAAATGAGTCACGATAAGGATGTTACTTTGCATTTATCTAGTATGTTTTAACACTTAAGATGTTGAGAGATACTACATTAGTTTTTACAGAGAACACATCCGCTGTATAAATTGTAAAATCCACCAACACGGACCCTGGAGTTCAACAGTTTTGCTGTTTAAAGGCCGGGATCAGCAAATTAGCTTGTGAGTCAAAACTTATTGAATTGCTGTGATAAATAAAGTGGCTCATAATGAAGCTGGCAGGAACACCGCGGACATGCACAGTATCGTAAGCTTGACTTATCTTTGTCTCTTTACTGGGTGGTGTAGTGAGGAAAGAAGAGGTCAACTCACATTTCCTAGAAAGCTTTAACTAGCGAGGTGTGTGAGCTTGTGTGTGTGTTCAGCATGAATGTGGAATTTGGCCCGAGGCGCAACGACTCACGGTGCTCTCACTTTCAACCCCCCTAATAGAAACACAGAGGGAGAGAAAGGGAGAGAAAGGGAGAGTGCTACACCTTTACCTGACAGATGAAAGCCAGTATAATACGCCAGTCATGGCACCATTTGAATAAATAAACAGTGAGGGCTTGTGTATGCGGTACGGTGCGTGACTTTCTGTTGCCTTCCTCCTGTTGCGGGCCTCTATCCAAATACAACTTCACTTACTTACAATTTTCAGTTAATCTTGTGGGATTATTACTGGATGTACAGGTCAGACATGTAATACATCCTTCAATTTTTCCGCTTGTAGAAACGGTCAAAGTAAAGTTTGAAGTGATTTACCATGAAAAAGACGTTTTTATACCATGTTACACTATACAAATAGTGAGGAAGCTTTTAAAGTTTGTCTCAGTAGGAGGTTGTGTCAACTGGCCGTGTGTGTCAAGGATATTTGGTTCTGTCTAGGTTTCTATGTCTACGTCTATATTTGGAGTAAAATGTCAAGAATGTTGAACATTTGTGGCCAAGCTGCACCATTCTTCTAGAAGCCACTACAACCAGAAAAACCCACCCAGCACAGCACTTTCCTTGCCCCCCACCCGTCCAGCTCTCTTTTGACATAAGATAAACATTCACACTCAACCAATCAGCTCTGAGCACCACACTTCCTGGATTATGACACTCCACCCAGTTCTGGCAGAGAGGATGGTGCTTACATAACCTCCGACCCCTCTAATGCATTAATTGAGGGGGAAGTATGTGCGGGTCCATTTATTGTGATGGAGAGTGTCGGTAATTGCCCAGTGACCCAAATGTTCTTTTTCATCGTCGCCCCCTCGTGCCACCAAGACCCTGACCTCCTGCCTCCAGAGAGGCTGCCATATTGTGTGCTTGACCCTCATACATGTGTGGGGCTTTGAAAGAGCTGAGACCAATAGTTTGGGACAAAAGCTGGCAATTTCATGCTGCTGATGTACTGATTTTGGTGTCCAACCCTGCTGTCCAGCCACGCTGTTCACACACTATAAACAAAGTTTTTACGTATTTGCATAGTAGAGCCGTACTAAACCTTTGGCACTGAATCTGGCCCAACCAATATACAAAAATTTGAATGCTTTCATTCAAAAAATGAAAACAATTTAGACTTAATATATCCTGATTGGGGTTGTAAAGGGGTGGAAACTTTCTGGTAAATTCCCAGAAACTTGGGAAGTTTATGGGAAGTTAAGCTGGGAAATTTTGAAAATATTAACAAAAGAAAACATGGCATTTCAACAGATTTGTAAGTAGAACTTTATGAAGTTTTTAAAAAGTATGAATGTTGAGTTAAATGTTACTTATCCCCCCCAACCTCACCCGTTCAAATATTTAGTAAATTCACATAATTATTACAGTTTATTCCCATGGAAAGTTTCCAACTTCCCGGAATTTTGCAACCCTAATCCTGATACTCATTTGTACTTGAAAACACCCAAAATACTTTAACATTTTTGATAAGGAGCTCTTAAGTTTTTATAGAAAAACTTCTAACCTAGATATTAAGTAAACTGGGAATTTTACAATTAAAAAATAAACTTGCCTTTGCTTCCCTCTTAAGCTCAGAGAAAATATTGAGCTCAAATTAAGACTAAATTGACTAAAACATTCCATTAAACAGGAAAATAAACTTTTTACAATGGTTGATGTTTTATATGTTGATTGGATTGATTAAATATTAAATATTCCATTAATTACTCTTAAAACTGTCTTTTCACTGACCATATATCTTGCTTTCACCACCCCCAGCAAATGTTGGATTAGCATTATTATAATGATAATAAGAGTACTGTTTGCTTTCTTTGCCAGTAACGGTTTTAATTAATCCAGTGAAATTAGCAACATTTTGAACAAAAATCAACCATCTGATAATTATAATTCAGTTGGAATTTACTGGAATCTTTTATTTCTTTGTCTTGTTTTAATAAAAGGTTTTAAAAAAAAAAAAACGTATGTCTGCAGTTTTAATCCAAACTGATCAGTATCCAGATTCATCCGTCTGAAACCGGCAGAGGTCAAAAGCTCGTCTGAGCAGACATTTTCCATTTCATCTCCGGTCTAAATTTAAACATGCTGGTTGTTTTTGTTTGTGTGCCGCAGGCGTACACATACCCAGCCGGTCGTGCGGCTGCCTGCGCGCTGATGTTTATGATTTATGGTGGGGGCAGAAAACATGTGTCAATATTGATTATCATTACCGAGTCCCAGAGAGCCTGTCGATCAATTAGCCGTCTGCCTCCTTCCCGCTTCAGACATAGCAATAACAAACCTCCAAGAGAAGGAACTCAACCTTGCTAATTAATGACGGCTTTATTTTCCTTTGCACGACGTGGACGTTAACCACACACCGCACCAACAAACACACGGGTGATACCATCTAAATGCTCAAAAAAGGGAACAAGAAATGAAGAGAATCATTAAGCAAGAGTTCTCTCACAGAGCTGAACATTTTAACTGCAGAGATGTGGAGTCATCAGCACACACTCTTGCATCACAGTCACTCAATCCTATTATGAGAGTTGGCAGAGTGGTCCCGTGTGGCCTACTCTTGAGGACAGCCCCCATGGGACCCAAAGTGCATTAAGAAATTAATGTTCACCCTGGGATCCTTCCAAAAGCCCGGACTTAACCTGTGGCTCTGTGTGTGTGCGTGTGAATAGAAAATGGGAGTCCAGTGAGTCAGGAGGTTGACCAGTGAGGTCAGTAATTGATAGGCCCCCTTTTCGATCCCCCCACTTGGCGCCTTCTGTTGGCCAAACGACAACTGGCCTTAAATAGCAATCTAAAGCAAACACTCCTCGCTATTATGACTCCTTCTCAAGTCAGAAATCTGTCATAAAAACGCTCTGGCGGAGACACATTTGGGTTTTATGTGCCTCCTAATCCGGATATATACAAAAAGATTGTTGCGCAGAAACAATAACAACAGAAAACAGCGTGCCCGCTCCGACAACAGGAAGTTGACTTTCAGATAGGATCTTTGGATTCTGGTTTGTAACAAGTCAAAAATGGCAGCCCTAATAATAATAATATAATGGGTGGCAGTAATTTGTAGCAGTAATTTTTCAGGGGAAGAAATTGGATTGATTGTGTTGTGTTTTTGTTGGCTGCTCAGCTGGGAATTTATGGGGTCGCTGATTGTTGTTAATGGGTATTTTTGAGAAAGTAATAGCCGTGTTTCTTGGCAAGGGAAAAGGAAGTGAGGATGAAGAGAAGAAGATGTTTCATTTTTCTCTTTTTCAAATCTATTTGCATCCCAATAGAGCGTCTTCAAACATCAACGGAGTCTGTGCGCGCTCATTCAATGCTACTTACTTCTAATGCTAACATTAAATCTTCACCACTGGACTTATGAAAGCCCACTGTCACTCAAAATGTTTATGTACTGATGACAATTTCACTGATATGAAACCATTTTAGATGCATGTTCCTGTCCAATAATAGGGTCTCATCTGGTGTGCATTCATACACTTTTAACAGATCATCACTGAACAAAGACATAGCCTCCTTTCAATATAAATTCTATATTAAAACGCATGTTTTTTCTGGCCCTGCTACACAATCTTCATGGCGGAGTGGTTGCTGGAGGCCGCAGGTAAGTCAACAGGACTGACTGACCGAGGTTTGTACTGCTCTCTCCTTTAATCTGCATCTTAATGCAGTTAATAGCCAACATACACATTCACACACATGTTTGCACAAACACAGACGTACACATTTTGACATTCCCACAAGTTAGCCAAAGCTGCCTCAGACTGCTGGCTGCCAAAGGTACACTGTCTTCTGATGTATTAGTTCTCTAGTGTGTTTAAATGGTGGATTTTAATTTGGGTTTTATTAGGGCTGGGCGATATGGACCAAAAGTCACATCCTGATATATTTAGGCTGAATATCGATACGATATATATCCTGATATTCTTATCACAAAGTGAGAGCAAATGTTCAGTCAAAGTCAAATATGACATGTCACAAGTAGTTTTATTGAAAAGTTTATTTAAGTGACATTAATACTGTATAACAACAGGAGAACCTTTTTTAAATGAAAGCTCCATAAAGTGCACATTTAAATAAAAACATATCTTAAATAAAAATAGCCTATGAAATACAATAGGCCAATTTTTCCTGAAATAAATATATTTATATGAGAAAAGAATAACAAACATTACAAAAGATTTAAATATGACAAACCCGAGTAAGAGCAGCATTTATATATATATTTTAAAAAATACACATTAGAGAATAGTATGGCCAGAAATGACCAAGAAAAACACCGTATTATGGGATGTCTAAAAATGACCCTTTCAAAAAAAAAGTCATACAAAAAAAAATTAAAAAAAATAAAAATAAAAATTTTCATATTTTAAAGTGCCTAAAAATGCTTTAAATAAGTTAATTATAGTCTCTTGAGACATCCTAGAGCATCATATGGCCAGAAATATTTATATTTATATGAGAAAAGAATAACAAACATTACAAAATAACTAAATATGACAAACCCTAGTAAGGGCAGCATTTATACATATATATTTATAAAAAAGGGAAAAAAGGAACTATAGCGATATATCTGATATGGTCTAATTCCATATCACATTTAAAAATGTATTGATTTTTTTTTTTTATATCGATATATCGCCCAGCCCTAGGTTTTATACAATGCCAAAAAAATGCCAGTTTGTGGTCAAGTGTGTTTAAACTCAATCAAATTTAAAATACATTTATCCAAATTTTATTGGTGGTCAAGTGTGTTTTCTGAATCAAACCTGCATATTCTGCAAACTAACCATAAGTATGTCTTTATAAGTCTTGTCATCAGGTTTGACTCCCCCAATGCCCTAAAATTGAGTCCAATTCATTGTCATGCATATTGCTGCTACTGCTAGTTATCATAATTTGGTGTCATGTCTAATTTGTTTCATATATTCTACAAAATAAAGTAAAACCCCCAAAGAAGAACCTGAGAATCCAAAATAGCATTTTCTGATTGCATTTATTGTCCCACAAACACTTTAAAATGCAAAGATATTCAATTCAACCGACATCAAAAAGATAAAAGGAGCGACTAAAAACTTAAGTACCTGAAACAATTACTGGTTTCCTTTTTAATAAATCACTTAAGTGAATAGAAAATGTGTTATTGGTTAACTAATTGTTTCGACACAAGTGTGTCGCCTTCATTCAAGTTAAAGTTTATTGTCAATAATAAAACAAATAAAAAATAATTACTATGGCCAAGGAGTATATGTGTAAAAAAGTACAAATAGTAACAGCACATATTGCGAAATGTAATAATTAATGAAAAAAATGGCTAAAAACAAAGTAAATGGTGCATGAAAAACAAACACCAAGTGGCTCAGAGTGGCTCATTTGAGTACATGTTGCTCAAATCAAACAAAAAAAACTTTTACAGCTGGTTCAGTTGGGCATTGTGTGCCGGCCTAAAGCCAATGTTTGGAACTGTAACAATGATGGTGGAAGTGCAGTTAAGCTCCTGGACTTCTTTTAAAAAAAAAACTAACTAAGTTGCAGCTATTTCACAATGCAGAGACCTGAACACACTCCACTGCTCCTCAAACTCAGAGTCGGAGACGTTTGTGTGAACGCAAATGTGAGCTTTGTAGAAATGGACTGCTTGTACACTTTTGTGTGCGTCTGTCTTCGTATTGACTCAGTCTTGACTGAAGTGGAGGAGTGACACTCGGGCTTGTTCATATATTAAGAGTAGAGTCTGTTACATGTGGTCGTTCTTTGAAATTCAATCACAAGAATTATATTTGCAAAGCAAAAGACAAATATCTTGCAAAACTTAGCGGTGGCTTGGACTGTTTCTCTGTGTGTGCGTGTGTGTGTGTGTGTGTGGCCATATTTTCCTCTCTGCGGTCTGTTCATATTCTAATCAGTATGTTTCCTGCTTGCATTGATCAGCTCCTGATAACCACCACTCCTACATGGTGTCTCCTCAGCAGATGCAAGACACAGATAGAGGGCCCAAAGAAAGAAGCCAAATGAGAAAGTACAAGGCTGCACAGGATGAGAAAATAGATCTCTGAAACTCACGGCTTCGCCTGTACAAATGCGTTTCACATGTAAGGCTCTAATGTTTAATCAAAATATGCTAATAGGTGGTTTGTGAATGTCTTAGATCAAAAATCTGTTAAAGGCAAGACGGATATCAGATGCTACGTATACCAGGGTGATATTGGTGATGCTGAGAGACGCATTGGTGTGTGTTTCACTGAGCCACGCTGGTGTTGAACCGCCTACTTGTAGTGCTTTTGCAGAGTCAAGATACATAACCGTTCAAAAGTTTGGGGTCACTTAGAAAGGTGCTTATTTTTTGAAAGAAAAGAACAATTATTCAAATAAAAACAACAGAAACAGCTGGAAACGGCTGATTTTCTTATGAAATATTTCTTATATATTGTCCTGTGTTCCAGTGGCACATTATGTTGAAAGGCTCATTGATCATTAAAACACCTGAGCATTATGTTAGCATAGCTGGAAACTGAAAAACAGCAATAAAATGATCCTTCCTCAGGCTGGTTGAGTATCTAGAGGTAAAGTTGGAGATTTGTACAGGTTAACTGGGTTTTTTTATTCATTTTGTTACTCATTTCATGAATAAAACAGTTTGTTTTCATGTGAAGCAGACATTTTCTGGGTGACCCCAAACTTTTTAGCGCTAGTGTATATGTAAAAGTCATGATTTTTTTTTTAAATTTAGCACATTTTAAGCCTGAAAATGGACACAATAAAAATGCTAGTGTACATGTAAAAGTCATGATTTTTTTTTTTTTTAAAAGTCATGATTTTTTTTTTAATTTTAGCACATTTTAAGCCTGAAAATGGACACAATAAAAATACGGAATACCACCTAAAAATGTCGGCGTCTCCTGTCAAAAACTTTTACATTCACATGTGAATTTCATCCTAATAAACCACTGAAACAATATTGCGACGATGGGAACAGGAACTGTGACAGCTGGAGTCTCGGCTGGGTTTCTGAAAAAGGAAATAAAAAGTCAAAGAGCTTTAGCCCCTTATCTGTTGGGAGCTGGCTGCTGTGGGGCTTCATATGTATGTATGCTCATGTGAAGCCATTACATGGGGAGCAAGCACGCTAACATCTCTGCTGTAGCAGAACGAGCGACTATGTAATACTCTACACCTCTTCCTGTTTCCTATCGATTTCAATCAGTTTAGGCTAACACGCATCCCACACCTCCACAATCACATCAGCACTGTGTACATACGGCGACATACATTTTATTTCAATGCATATTCGTTCCACATAGGAGCCGCACCGCCAGTGCACACAGCTATTGCACCATGCTGCTTATAATTTAATGAATCCAAACAGTACGGTTGACGAAAAAGGAGGAGAAAAAAAAGGTAGATAGAAAGTATGCACTTTCTTATTGTAATGCTTTGTAGTTCACCCATTTAAAAGGTGCTTATGAATGGTAATTTAACTTTCAAAAGAGCAGACACAAAACTAACAAACCTGACTTCAATGAGAGCCCGTTTAACATGTTTGCACCATGTATTTTCATGCAGCCTTTTCCCGAACATGAAATTCTCTATTTTCTGCATTTCAAAGTGCCTGCTCTGACTGATTACTGTGTAAGCCAAGGTTTGCATTTCCATGCCACCTTGTGTGACTTATCAAAAAAATGTTAAAGATATTCACACTTTTATGTATCACTTTACAGTCTGAATAAAATAAATGTAAAGTGTGTTTACATTTGCATCTGAATTTTTTTCCAGGTTCTTACTTTAACTTTTCTTTTTTTTCGGGCAGCACCTTCAATATTCGACTTCTTTTCAAGTCGTAGTCACCTATTTCCTATCTTGGTAATACATTTTCCACATCTGTAAAGTTTATTTTTGTAACTTTATTGGTTTCCCCCGGTGAGTCAGGTAGAGGAAGGGAAGTCATTACAGCTTAGTCCTCCAGCCTGCCTGCCTCCATCTACACAGCCAGGAGAAAAGTACAGAATGTCGACAGCTATCTCTCATATTTCATCAGGACGCTGTCTTCTCTGGAGACTCCATTTGTGTAGTAAACATCTTAAAAGGTTCCCTTGGCTCCCCTCTCCCTTTCTTCTCCTGCTATTTATTTATTTATTCTTTCTCTCTTTTCTTTTTTTTCAGATTCGGTTCGTCTTATTTTTTAAACTGCTTGACTCCTAAAATACAGATATCACAGTTGGGCCCCATGAGTTTTTGAAAAATGAGCATATTACTTCCTACATCTCCCTTTCCTTATTTTTTGTCACAATAAATATTTCCATTTATATGCAAATTATTATCTACTGACCAAGAATGGATAAAAACTCGTCTTGTTTTCATTGTGATGTGCAGAGCATGTGAGTGTGAAGGCGGGAAGTGTCGGGAGCTGGGAGAGCAGAGAGAGCAGCTCCTCATTTAAAGAGTAAATAATCTCCCATTGCATTCTATTATTTATACCCCTGGCTTGAAAGGGACTGTATTAACTTATAAGTTATAAGTAGTTAGAAGTTACTTACTTTAAACTGGGGGGGAGTAGAGAGCCGACGCTCTGCTTAGCTGACTTCCCCCCAAATTGCTGACATAATTACATGAATGTAATTTTTTATGACTCACAGAAAATCTTGGCATTTTCACTGAAGCAGATAATTAGACTTGGAATAAAGCAGGGGCGGAATAATTAATACATCAAAACTAGATGAACTTTTTCTAATTATTTTTATTTAATCTCCATTCTAATTATTGTTCTAGTCGGCTGAGCGAGATTGCCTTTCTCATTCAGGGTGTGAAATGCACCCGTAGCGCTCAATCCTCACCCAGTGAAATATCAACTAAGCGTGGAGACGGGAAATCACAGGGTGCTCACCACTCTCTTCCCCCTCTCTCCTCCTCTCTGATTGAACTGTAATTTAAATTTCTCCATTGCCAACAAACAATTTACATACACCTGCCAGACTCTTATTTATTTATTTCCCCTGACTTCCTCCTCCCCCTCGCCGCCCGCCACCTCCATCCTCTACGTCTCCAAATGTATGGCAATCAATATTTCTCCGGCTTTAAATGAGTTTGTTAATTAGCCTAATGTGGTTTGGATAGAGGTTGTGTTTCCGTCCCTATCTCTGCATTCAGGAGGAACATTTGCTTAAAATAACCAGAGGAAATAAAGTGTGTGTATCTGTGGAAAGAGTTGCTGACCACAGAGTAAATTTTCCCACTTATCTCTGGTGTCACTCTACCAAGAACCTGCCTCTGAAAAGGAATAGTACATCTGATAAGAGCGCAGTTTAATGCTGATGTAAACATAATTAACACTCTGACACACACACACACACACACACACACAGGAGCGCGCGCTCTTTGGGCACACACTCATACTCGTAGGTAGATGCACAAACAGAAATAGAGATTAGGTTGAGGGTAAATTAAACAAAAAGTAAGAAAATCTAAGCACTTACATGTGAACAAGGCTCCTTTCTTTGCGCTCTTTGGGGGAAATAAATGAAATATTAGCCTTCATACATCAATATTAATATTAAAAAAAGCCTTTTCCATACAAGACTTCTCCACATAATAACTCACCAGAAGTTATTAAGACACCTCATTGAATGTAGGCCTATTCATGCAAGCTGTTTCACATTCTCTTTATATGTGTGCAGACATTTAGCACTGGATGAATCTGATGCTCAGATTGCATAAAGAGACACAGAGAAAGAGGGCGGGGGGGTTGGGGGGGGGGAGATTAGGAACTAATGCAAGTCAGCTAAATAAAATATTACAAAAAAACATTCATCACAAGCATGAAATTAAAATAATTCTTGCTCTCCCTCTATATCCACATTTCTTATTACAGTCTGTGTATTCACTAGATTAAAATTGCCGCTTGATTAATACACAAAACAAGATCAGATTTAATTAACATCAGATTTAATTGAGGCCCTACAATTCTTTTTCCACACTCGCAGTTCAGATAGAGCCGATCGCGAGCTTCCATAATTAAACAAATGTAAATCTACCAGTGCCTTTCAAAAAACAGATTGATGTGCATCCCATGCAGGCAAATCTCCCCCATTTAAAACAAATATATTAAAGTTATTATTATTCCTTTATATAGATTACAATTTTAACAGAGAAATAATTTGGGAATGATTTAATTAAAGAGATAATAATGTTTGAATAAAGAGCAGAAATTCCTCTATATTTTGACCCTGTTTGAATAGATTTGATGACTGGCTGTGTGTTTAATTTGCTTGATTCTTCCAACATCTATTTGTGAATATCCAGACAAACCTTAATCTAGATTAGCAGCCATCAGAAAAGAGCTCATATCCTGTTTAATGAAATCATATTTGCTCACACGCAGCCCTGAAAAGCCTCTTAAAACTGCTCTATTTACATGGCTTCACATAGAGACGCTGCAACACCACTTTTACACTTGGAAATTCACTGTAATTTTCATCAGGCGCATCAAGGCGGCAGCTTTTTGAGCTACTGGGTTTCACTTGTGTCAGATAGAGGGTGTCAGTCTTGTTTTATTTTGTCATTTCAGTGATGTGAGGCCCAGTTTCTTATTTCTTGTTTGCGAGAGTTGATATTCTGCTTGCGTTTAGTTGTGGTATCATGATCAAACCAGATAGCATTCTGTTATCGCTGTGTTGTATTATTTCTATGGGCCAATATTTTTGGTATTATCAATGTAATCTGGAGTATCTGCTAGGTGTGTGTGTCTAGATGTGTGTGTGTGTGTGTGTGTTTACCCCTGTTCTGCTTGGTGGGACTCCATGTTCAATGCAGGATGGAGGGAACCTGAGCTGCAGGCTCTCTAATAAGTACGTAGTGCCACCATGTGGCCGCTGCAGGAGCTGCAGGTGTGTGAACTAGAGGAACCTGCATGTCTGGGTCTCTGCAGGTCTGGTTTGTTTGCGTGTTTGTTGCTGAGCTCTACGTGTCGTTCTGTGTGTTTCCTCGGCAGCGGGACGGGTCACATGAAGGAATGTGAGATGTTGCACTTGGCAGACAAAACAAGTTTTTCTCTTTTTTATCCCCTTGATGTGAAGAAGACCTTGGAGGAGGATGTGGGCTCAGATCTTCTGCTCAGATGAGAGATGGCGCTCAGACAGGCTACGTGCAACTAAATGGGTTTTTAAAGAGCTTGTTATAATATAGAAATAAACACTTTTTTTGCACAATGTTTTATGTTTAGATATGGAGCTGAGGTTAAAGATGCAGGTAATGCAGATTGTTTTAAAGCTTTTCTCTCAACTTTGTGTGTGTGTGCGTGTGTGTGTGTGTGTGTGTGTGCGTCCTGGCGGGGCGAGCTGCCTCCTGGCGCCATGGGGATGAAGGCTTCACGCTTGGGCTGAGATTACCTGTGCGGGCGCCCTGTGTGGCTTGTTTATGAATCAGCTTTTTTGTTCTGATTTTCTCCTCTACTTGTGTCTTTTTAGTACAGGTCCCTTCACCCAGGGAGGGGTGGGGGGGTGGGAGGTAAAGGAGGGCGGGCGGGCGGGCGTCGGCCCGCCACACCTCGCCCATGAACCCCTCACCTGGACGTGACCCGCTGGCTGTTTATAACGCTGGTTTATCTCCATGGCGATAAAGCCTCGTGCCGCGGCTGTGGAATGAAAACAGGGCGGCGAGGCCAGACAGACAGGAGTCGGGGACGTAACGTAACACACACCGCCCCGACCAGACGAGTGGCCCGAGCCACTGACCTGCATCATCGCCTACACAATCTGTGAATTAAAAGGAAAAATCCCTCTCGAGGATCCTGTCACACTGTTGCATATCACTCACATGTGACTTTATTGCAAGAGGTTTATTTTTTTTGATGAACTGATGACTTTTTGATGACCCCGTTTGCTCTTTTGTTAGCATCAACTTTATTTAGTCATTGTGTGTTTTTCCTGAATCATCTTCGATAAGCTCCAGAAAATGAGTCAGGCATGCTTTGCTCAACCTTTAAAATAAAGTTTTTCTTAAAGACTTGAATCATTTTTATGGGGTTTTTTTTTGTCTTCTTTTTGCATTGATCACTCTGACTGGCTGTTAACAGTAAGGCCCGCTAAAATAAGAAAAATAATTACAAATATGATTAAAACTGACAGTAAAAATGGAATCAAACGTTTATAAAAACAAACATGGTAGCAACAGTTATGATAATCCAGTCAAACAAAACTCAAGATATAACCCCTGGAACAGCAACAGGTTTGGGATTCTGGTGTATTGTGGGTATTGTGGTCCAAAATAATTAGCAAAAGATGCAATTTGGAAAGACCATCATTCAAAAAGTCTTTCTGACTCCCCTACCCAGTCTGTGGCACCCGGCCCCAGGCCCCCCAAAGGGTCACAAATACAGCAAATACAGTAGCTTCCTTTCTAAGAATAGATGGGCAGTGTAAATGGGGAGAAAATAGTGCTTTTTCCAGCAAGACAGTATATGTGGGATTGGGAATATTCTACTGTCTTTTATTGTATGAAGGAACATATAAGTCAACAATGTGACTCTGTCATGTAGGAGTTTTTAGACAACAATGGAGCTCCACAGCACAGACAAATAAGATGTATCAAGCTTTGGATACACTGACAACATTTTAAGGAGGATAAACTCAGTGATGGGATGGGATTTTTCAACCATGAGAGAAATATAGAATATTAAGCTGTATTCTTTAATTCTGTAATTATTCTCATTATCCAGAATGACCCATTTTAAGTATAATTTTATTACATATATTGTTTTATTTAATAACTATTACTGGCACACTGCACAGTTCAAATGAATGTCATGGAGTGGAAAGTACAACGTGTCCTGGATTGAAGGTTGCAATACTTGTACTACAAGTACAGAAAAATGAAAACAGTACTCGAGCCACGCCATATTTAAAGTTTACTTTCTCAGTAGCGCGATTAAACAACAAAACATACTCCGACACACTGAATTACCCAGCAACTGATGATTTTTAAGGGTTTATATATTGCATATTTGCTTAGAATAACCACCTGCCTCACCTGTGCAAACCACACCCTGATGCCTCACACACACACACACACACACACACACACACACACTGATCTCAGGACATGGAGTCACCGTGAAGCCTCAGTGTGTTTACACAGGAGCACCATTGAGCTGGAACACTCAACTATTCCAAGCATGTGTTACATTCAAGTGTTGGGCCATTGTGCGCTGGAGAGCGGCTGTTGTTCCAGTGACTAATGTAAGAATGACACGAGCCAAGTGGGCTTAACTTGAAGTATACGAAGTTCGCTGAATGCTCGCACACTTGGCAGCCGGAGCGCGGAAATTCATCACGTTTAAATCGAGCAGGAGGAGAGGCGGCAGATTGGATTGGAGCACGGGGCCTTCAACCACCACCAGCACCATCAGCACCACCAACAGCAGCAGCAGCAGCAGCAGCAGCATCCACTCTTGTCTCTGCTGTATCATCCGTCGGCCCGATACCAGCCGCCCCAAACCACCGGTTCAATTACCCATCATGCCCTTGACCTTGGAGGTCAGCTTGCTTTGGAGGATGAAGCCTTAGATGTCCGGAGAGAGAAATAGAAAGTGAAAGAGAGGGGGGTGGTGGTGGTGGTGGTGGTGGTGGGGGGAGCAGAGGGAAGAAGGGATTGAGAGTTAGAAGGGGTGAGGTGGAGAGATGGATTGTGGGGAAGGGTGAGGGAGAGAGAGGAGAGAGAGAGAGAGAGGCCTCAGCCCTGCTCTCTCTTATCTCTCCAGCTTGGTGGAGTTTTAAATTATTCATTCCCTGCTGCTCCCGCCGACTTACACATCTCCATCACACGGCTGCCCGCATCCGCCCGGGGAACAGGCGGTCGCCACGGCAACCTTATCGCAGATCGCAGATTTCGGCTCCAGAAATGAAATAAAAGAGGAAATTGGCTGTATTAGCATAAGAGGAGTCAGCCCGGAGTTGAATACACACATCACCCCCCCCTCCCCTCCATCCTCCATCCTCCCGCCACCACCGCCGCCGCCACCGCCTCACCCCCCCCCCCCCCCCCCACAAAAAGCTCACAGCAACACCCCGCCCCCGCCTCCTCTCCTTATCAGCGCTGTCTGATCGCTGCTCTCCCTTTCTATATTTTTTTTTCTAATTCCACTCCCCCTCATCCTCCACCACCACCTCCGCCGCCGCTGCCGCCACCAACTCGCCCTCCAACCACACACCCCATCCCTCTCCCTCCGCCGCCCTCGCCGTCGCTCTTTGTTCCTCCTTGTGCTTGGAGAAGAATGGGGCGAGTGGGTGGGAGAGAAAAATAGATGTGGTGGCCGTGACCTCTAACCTTTCCAGAGGGGAGTAAACAATAAGCAATAACCTGGGAGATGTGACTCTGGCGGCGCCGCGCCTACTGACTGACAGCACACTTTATTTCCTGTCCAATAGGACCTTTTTTCCCTCCTCATCATTTTATTATGGGTGTTTTTTTTCCCTCTCTTTCTGTCCGTCTTTCATTCTCCGTCCAGTCCCCTGGGATCTACCATCTCAATTTTTAGAGCCGATTCTGACACTGACCTTAAAAAAAAAGAAAGGTCTGAGATATTTGTTTGGCTTTCAGGTGAATGGATGTAACTTCCCGGCAGTGTGAGGCCTCGCCAGTGTAATCACTCTTTGCAAAAAAAAAAAAAAAGGTCCAGGTCCACATTAACATCCTCCGTCAATACATAATCTCCTATAGCTATCAGCAGTCCTCCATCAATGTGAAGCCACAAAGGCTGGGGCACAATGCAAACTCTTTAGGAGACACCCATAAATGTGTTTCCCCCCTTAGCGCCTATTCTGCCGCCACTTAACCATTCAGTAACAAGTCGTCCCCATTCCTCCCTCTTCCCTCTCCTCCTTCCTTCCCCACCCTTCCTTCCCTAATTGAAGTTAAACAGCTGAGAAATAGCGACCATGTCCCCCCCAGATGGTTATAAATGTCAACATACTCTCCCACTTAGACTGACACTTCCCTGGGGAAGAGTGCGTCTGCAACTGTGTTTGTTATGGTAATCATCTTCCTCCCTCTCACATCTTTTGTGCAAATCAAACCAGTAGGGGGGCATAATAACGCCCACCGCGCTTGCTGGTGGCATTCTCCATTATCGTCACCATCATTATGGCAACTTAGTTAAATGTTATTTTCAAAGATGGCTGTGTTTTCTGCAGGTCTCCGCTGATTTAAAATAAAAAAATAAAAAAAGCATGACTGAATCGATGAGGGATTAACAGCAGCATCTACTTTGTTCACTCACTCACTGAGCCTCCCCCTCACTTTACAACTGTCTTTTCTCTTCTGCTGATCCGAGTGTGCGGCTGCTTCAAAACTCCCGGCTCCTTCAGAGGTTTTGGGCGCCGATCCGATCCGACCTGGCGTTGACCCTTTCTGTCAAATCCCATGATGATGGAGCCGTCTGTCAGAGCATGCTGACCACAACACAAATTCACAGCCGGAGGGAAAAGTTTGCAGAGCAACTTAACTGGGTTTATAAAGGAAGATGCTAACAGTGTTATTTTTGGAGGGAATCCGGAAGTTTGTGCCACTGTGTTAATACCAGTTATAACCCAAAACGTTAGTCTTTGATTTATATATCATATATAAATATTACACCTAAGGAAGTCCAAAGGAGTTGGAACGCTGTGTAAAACCTACTTATGAAACAGATTGCATCAAGTTCAAAATAAGTGTTCAGAAATTGTGTTCTGTTATAACATTATTCACACCATCCCAACTTTTTTTGAATTGGGGTTGTTATAAGCTTTGCGACAGAAAATACTGACTTCTGATTGGCAGACGAGAAGCTCCTCAGTCCAAAGTGTTTTTATATTATTTCACCTATTTGAAAGTTGCCTTTAAAAGATATCCTCAATGTGAAATGTGATGTGATAATGTATTGATTAAGGGTGTCATGATTCTTTTCACTTTCTTTTGTACTGGACGCTATGTCATTGTTATGGAGTCTCAATCATCAAATAATTGGTTTACTGCCATGACAACTGTTATTTACATGTTCATTTTTTTCTTTACAAAGATAGGTTGCATGGTATCAAGTACGGTAAAGCACAACTGCCATATATGTTTAAGAATATATGGTCATATGGTCAAGTTCAAATAATTAATTTAAAATGTATTAACAACAACTTATTTCACCAGTGAAGTGAACAAACGACTCAAAAACAAAAAGAAGAACCACTGAACATTTGATAATATATTCTGACAATGATCCAAACCTTTCATTTGCTGCATATTTGGATATTCTAACATAAATTGTGCCAGAGAAATGCGAAGAAAAAACCTGACATTGTCTATCATTCTTTATTAGTGCACAAGACACACTGAGTTATGCCTTCATGCCATGTTTTCAGTCAATTTTAACTGATTAAAGTAACCTAACAATGAGTTAAACTGATGATAAACTTCCATCGACTCAACTACAGCTACTCCTGGTGCTCTTGTGTCCATGGTAAAAGAACCTTAATGTGATCTGAGGTGTCCTGACAAAGAAAACACAGGTGCACCTACTAGTTCAGAAGCAAGAGAAACATGACACGCCACTATATCTATGAGGACTGAAGAACTATTATTCTATATATATGTTTCTTTTAAATGCTTTTAATGTTTTGTGTAAACCTTGCCTTGACTAGAGTGGTAGATCAGCCATCCGACTAACTGAGTGACAATAGTAACTGCTGTGTGTTGTCCAGCCAGGCAGACAGAAAGTTAACCAACTTAAAGCTAAACTAGCTGTGGAGACTTAGACTTAGGCAAATACAGCAGTAGTTGCAACATATAGGAGCTTCTGCAGTAAAATCATACATAAACGTGCATTACATAACTCGGTTGCCTTCTTGTGTGTTAATGGTTAATGACTGGTAAACAAGGGCCGGCTATTGGCAAGAAAAAGTGTCCAAATTAGCATCTGGATAATGGACATTATATGAGAAGTGGACAGCGCTGATGGGCTTATATCCGGACTAATAACGCGCCAAGAATAGCAAACCATTACATCAGTGCATCCCACAGGAACTAATCAGATGCATAGGAGTCTAATCTGATGCATTTCTCACACTCTAAGCACTCTGTCCCCACAGACACAACACTGGATGGAAAATGTGGAGGAAGAGGCTGGGGACATGCTGCTTCACACTCAGACCATCCACCTACTTCATCTCCACAACAAGCCAAAGTGAACAGAACCAGGCTGACCGTACCCCCTGAGGGAAGTACTTTAGACCGTTAAGAGATGCTATTGTAGAACAACCAAAACAAGAGCTACAGTGGACGCCATCTAACAATCTTATCTATTTATTTGAGTCCAAAACGGAGCTTTTGAAGATTTCAAATTACAAAAAAAGTATAGCTCCTTTCCCATGAAGCAATCCAAACGTCTTTATTCTGCGGCCTTTTGTTCATCCATTCATCTGTTTCATCACAAGCGCCTTAATATTGGAACAATCCTGATTGCTTCTCGAGGCGTTATCTCCTGAAAGGCTTCTTTCCCTTTCGTCCTGCTCTCTAATTCCCGAAACCCTCCTCCTGTGTTTCCCCACTTCGTAGCATCGGGCCTGTTTATTCCCCAAGCTCTTAATCTGTTTTAAGTGGTGAATACTTTGGAACAGTGAAGAAAAAGGCCTTAACATGAAGACAGCCCAGGCATCCTGTGCCATGCTGCTATCCTTGGTGGTCTTCTAAAGCTCCCTTTCCCTCTGTTTCTCCATGTGATTGTGCCTGGTATGGTTGGAGGCTCATCGCAGCCTACATGTGATTTCACATGCGCTATAGAGACACTTAGCGCCTGTGGCTCTGTCCCTCCCACACACAGTCTGCTAGGAAGAGCTGTACCACTCACAATCCGATGTGTAGGTTTGCTGAGAAGCGCCTGTAGTGGTGACACTGTGTGTTTGTGAGAAAGAGAAAGTGTGTGTTCACTTGTTAAGTGCGCGTGTGCGAGTTCGATGCCAAGACCACACATCCAGTAGTGTTTTTGTGGAATCACACACATAGAAATACACAGGATGTCAGCCAGTGGTTTGGTAACAGTAAGTGACAGGGTGAGACGGGAGACAATGATGATCCCTCACCGTCCTAAAATGGATCGGTGCTGCCCCCCCCACCCCAGTCCAACCCCTCAGTCCCACGCTTGTCCCTGCTCCCTGGCCCTGAGCAGATAACCGCGGCGGGACTGCAAGTGGGACAGGGAACGAATCCCAGAGGTGCGTCCCATAAGAGCGGCGCTCCGCTCCGGCCGAGGGAGTGTGGGCGCAGTGGGGCTGATACCCCACTGATTTGTGGGTAGCGGCGTCACACTCGGTTCCAGCCCTCGGGGTCGAGGCAAAAAGGGACGCTGTCTTTTCTTGTCCGCTCGGACAGCGTTGGTCACAGTGGATTTCCAGAGCGGGCTGAGGAGCGGTGCACGGTCCCACACCATGTTAAAGAGTGCGGGACGGCAGCCATTTGTAGTCCTGTTTGGACAGGCGTCAGTGTGCGGTGGGCGGGTGATATGGACATTGGAACAAAAGGGATTGAGACGAGTGTCAACAACAACTACAGCCCAGCCTGTGTTTGATTTGATGTAGTTTGCTTCAGCCAAAGCAAGTGCTTTTATTTTTACAGCATCGGGGAACAAAGCCCAGCCAAGATGTCAGACACAAAGTTTCTTTGCTGAAACAAGAACCTGAGACACAAAGACGGAAAGTCGACTGGAGTTGCTGATTCCATAAAATTCTGTGGCCAGTTTAAACACCTCCAAATGTGACCATTTTTATCCCAAAGTTTAAAAGAACTTATTTCCCACCTACCATTTATAACTAGCATTCAAAGATAGAACATTAAGATGCACTTAGACACATAATATGACAAAATGATGACCATATAAAGACAACAAGGTGCATTAAGTGCCATGAAAGTCAAAGGTTCATACTTGAAGGGAGTTCTGAGGAACTAAAAAAAGCATGAATTGTTTCACTGCAAAAGAAGATGATATTATGTTGTGTTATGACCTGGTGTAATGGGTGGAGTGTGATTAGAAAAAAATATTACATTTCATGCACTGTTTTGAAGAAACAGGACTGACCTGAATCTTTTGAAGGTTTCACCATAGCCCTGATAATCAATATGCAATTCAGCATTTGAAAATTGCCCGTTTTGTTTTGTTTTATTTTATTTTGGGGGGTTTTCAATCAAAGATGGAGAAACGGAGCTCCTCCTAACCACGGACAATGATATGGAAGCAAACGAAGGAGAAGTGAAAGAAACTGGGGGACTTTTTAAAAGACATGTTTAAACCTAATCCCTGTGCTCTTGAGTGGTGGAGATAAAATAGGGACCGTGGATCCTAAGAGGCACAGCTGCACCTCGTCCTGCTGCAACCCGGTGATGTTCAGTCCTTCATACAGCTTCATACCGCACCAGGAGCATTTTACACAACTTTGTTGACTTGCAGATTTTGCTGATTTAGTCATTTTTTCTTTGATATTTCTTCTGTCATAAGCAGAGCTTTATTATATTCTTTTTTATCCTTCGCTCCTACAGACATTAGGCATCATTCTTCCAGAGTTACCAGACTAACTGAATTTCCCCTCGGGGATAAATAAAGTAATTTTGATTAAATTTTTTTGATTGATTTAACCCATTTAGGCCTAAAACGCCTGGAAAAAATGCCTGTAAAACCTCTGGGAGATTTTAAAATAACACTCTAAAACCTGAAGTTTTTCTGGAAATTCAACAGAAGTGTCAACGCTTCCTACTAAATAATAGATTTTTCACTCTCTGTAGCAGATAGAAATGAAATTCAAAAAGTATTTGAGAGCTTATACCTGTGGCTTTCATGAGGAGTTTATTTGTCCAAACCTTCAATAAAGTTTTTTTGAAAAATCAACGTGTTGCATTGTGACACTCCCACATGTATTCTGATGCATTTCATTGGCCGAAAATAGGTGGAAAAAAACGACAAATAATACAAAACAACGTATCCGATTTAATGTTAGAATAACGCAACAGCGCCCCCGGTTTTAATGGTAGAAATGTGCTAATGCTTTCCCACCTTAAATGGGTTAAACAGACGCTGGTAATTGTCAATGAAACCCCTAAAATGATATTCTGGACAGCCCTAAAGGGAATAAAAACCAAAGAAACTGTCTTCATGAAAATAGCTTTCAACAAAAAAAGGTAAACTTACATGACCAGGAGAATATCATATAGGTGCAAAGCCGATTATAATGAAATAAAGTATTCAAGGTACTTATAAATACAAATAAGCAGCATGCTTGGTAATATATAAACCTGTGTGTGTGTGTGTGTGTGTGTGTGTGTGTGTGTGTGTGTGTGTGTGTGTGTGTGTGTGTGTGTGTGTGTGTGTGTGTGTGTGTGTGTGTGTGTGTTTGTTGTTATGTGCGAGTGCCCGGGTGTTGTAGCAAACAAGCGAGCAGGGCCCATAAATCGTGGCGCTATCAGTGGTCCGGTCTTGGCCACCCTTGTGTTCTTTTATTGAATGTTATTGTAGCTGGACGGCCCCTTGGTAGATATTTCCTGGTAAGAAATCAAGATCAAAGCCGAGGGTTTGGGTGGGGGTGAGGAGAGGAGAGAAAAGAGAGGAGAGGAGGAGGATGGGAAGGGAACAATGACTGATGGACATTGGAGGAGAGGGGAAGAAGAGGGGATAAGAGTTGGAGTGGGTGGTCACTGGCACTGCTTTAAAGCTCCGGCAAAGAATGAGTGGCGATATTCAACTTAAAGTGAAAAACGGGGGTGTGAGGAGAGATGTGATGTGGATTTAGGATCATCCTACGATGAAGGATGGAGACAATCTCACTATCGTTCTCTGCGATTGGTCAGATGAGGGTGTTATTTTCATTCTTTTTGGACCGTGTAGGAGTAAAAGCAAACACGGCAGAGATCAAAATTATCACAACTTCCATGAGTTGCATCCAACAGGGAAAAAGACAAAAGATAGAAACTTATTATGGTAATGATGTAATTGTGTTGGTTGGTCTGTGACAAAGTGAGAATTCAGTGGGTGGTTTTCCTTGTGAAATATCATTTTACCCTTCTGTGATCTTTTGTAGAAGTTTTGACTTCTGTGTATTTGTTTTGCTTCAGTTGTCTTCTCGTGAGACAAGGATATGATGGTTATTATTAGATAAAAACACAGAAGCAAATATATACCCAAGTACCCCAGTGTGTCTACAGTAGTGTACATGGGTTCAGCATGAGAGTCATTCATCAGAAATGTCTTTAGAGATTTCTTTCTTTTGATTTTTTTTCTAAATTGCACGTCAACTTGTTAGTTGGACAAAGTGTTTGAAAACCTTTCCTTTTTAAGACATACTGTATGAATCTACACATAGTAAACCAAAACGACAGTGTTCATTTAACATATTTTTTTACACCTACTGTAAGTGAAACCTTTTTATTGTATAAAGCCTGCAGCTTCTCATAATGCAAACACGAGCATCTCTTTGTTAAAAATCCTTACGGCCTTTCAGCTTCAACAAGGAACTCTCCAAGGGCCTAACCAAGTTGTTGAAATAATGCTACAAATTTAGGCTTTTTTTATCTTTCATTCAAAAAAATTCAGATCAGTGAAGCTTAAAGTGGAGGAAAGTTTGAGAAAATGTTGCAATTAGTTGATATCAGTTCGGTTCAGTTTGACTGAATACTTTGTTGGTCAGTCTGTGGGTTTGACTCTCATTGTGGAGAAATCAGACTGAAATGAGATGAATACACTGAGAATTTTCTGTTATTTGACAAAACAATTCTTGATTGAATTTAATTTTGTGGACACAAAATGTCGTTAAAAAGTTAAATTATATATAAATATATTTAAAATGCAAAATGCTTAAAATTGTGATTCCCACCTCTAATGACTAGGGTTGGATACCACTTACATTTGAGCAGAGTTCGGTTTGAGTGGAATTCGGCACCAGCACCCAACGATACCATTTTTAGTATTTTATTCTCTCTCTAATAACAAAATAGTAATTTTGTAGAGGACAGGATAGAAAAGAGACGTTGGTGTTACCATAAATGACAGCCAATGGTGGATAACAAGAGTTTTTTCCCCCAATCATTCATGCTGTGAAAAAATTACTGTCTGGAAAAGATGCACTGCAGGTACTGAACTCAGTTAGTATAAGTATAGAGTTCTGTACCCAACTCTAGACATAATCAGGGTTATTTTCTCTGACATTGCAGAGCTACCAGCATCTAACATTATATAACTGTTCTCATAGAAATAGTCCACCTTGTGAAAAGCAAAAGTTTGCCCCCTTAAACATGAATAAACATGCTGTTTATCCAAAGATTTATTGCTCCACGTATCATTCTAACAGTCTGTACTGAAAGGAAATCCTTGAGAAGAGAGAAACCCAAGAGTAAAAAAGTTCCCCAAGTAGGGTAATAAAGTGAAATCAAACAATTCTTCATTTTGTTGTGAACCCACTGAATCCCCTCTGATCCACTGTTACAGGGATTCTGTAATTAAATCTCACTCTGTACACCCTCACTGTCTTCTCCTTGGTACCTTTCCATACGTACAGAGTGTAAGACATTTGTTGGTAAGCCCGGGTGCATCTCCTCGTGGGCGTGATTTGTTGGACTTCCCTGTGGCCTCTCTCTCTTTGCCTTTAATTGCTGTGGGGATCACAGGGCGGCAGGGACAGAATGGACTCCAGAGATTGTGGTTCCACCGCTGCTTCCCAAACTGGCTTTTCTACCCATGCGCCTGCTCGCCAAGCACTCCCAAATTCCCCCATTTGCCACCCTCTCACCCTCACACCTCGCCTGGGTAATGGAATCAAAAACAAGCGCGCAGAGATAGACGCTCATTTCCAAGAGGAGGCTGGGCCGTCTCCGTCACTCTTTAGTGGGAGAGTTATGAAGCGTGGGGGAGTTTAGAAAAAAGCCAGAACACCAATCAGCTAACACTCACATATGTTCTTCTCCTCCATTCTCCCCTTGTGTCCTCACCTTTTCCTTTTACATCCCGTCAAATGTCTTCTCTTCTTCGCCATTTCTTTTTAATCTCTTTTCCACTGGATTCTCTTCCACTGGCTTTCTTTCCTTCTCTTCCTGTCCTTTTCTATGCACTGGCTTCCTGTCATTTTCTGTCAACTGGCTTCATTTCCTTTTCTTACCACTTGCTTCCAGTCCTTCTCTATCCAATGGCTTTCTTTCCTTTCTTTCCATTTCCTTTGGCTTCCATTTCTTTCCTTTCCACTGAGCTACTGTCCATTATGTTGGCCTCCCTTCCCTTGATATTCTTTCCAGTGCCTTCCTTTCCTCTAACTTTCATTCCTTTCCTTTCCACTGAGCTCATACCCTTTCCTTTGCTTCCTTTTCCTTTATGCTGATATTTTTTCTTTGCTGGCTCCCCATCCAGTCCTGTTCTGTCTTGTCCTGTCCTTTGGCCTCCTTGCTTGTCTTTTCCTTTCTGCAGGCTTCCTGTCTTTTCCTAAATGCTTCCTTTCCTTACCTTTGGCTTCCTTGCTTGTCTTTTCCTTTCCGCTGGCTTCCTTTCCTTGTTGCTGGCTTCCTGCCTTTTCCTCTTTTCCTAAATGCTAACTTTCCTTTCCTTTCCTTCCCTTGGCTTCCTTGCTTCTCTTTTCCTCCCCGCTGGCTTCCTTTACTCCTCTCCTAATCTCAGCCGAGCACTGGGAGCAGATAAGGCTTATTTAGTGTTTGGAGTTTCCCCTCCGTCCTACTGGCACTAGAACATCTCCTACCAGGCCAAGGTAGATGAGGACAGCAGATACATAGCAGGGAGCTTTTTGTGTATGGAGGATTTGATCTCATCCTGATCCAAACACAGAAACACACACTCACACTCAGATTCACATATACTCTGAGCACACATGCACTACTTTTGGCCCACAGGGCAGTTAAGGTGAAGTTTGACTGCATATTTATTACAGAGCTGATCAATGCAGAGAGCGGCTGTCTTGGGAAAGATCATAGTCTGAATTGATTCTTGTGACAGCATCTGCAGGAGCTGTCACGTTCCATAATAGAGTGATGTTTTAGAGACATTAGTTCATGTGATGAAAATGTAAATGTGTACATTTTTCCATTTGTCGCCAAAAATAGAATCCTATTTCTCTATCCAATATTTCAGATTTAGTTAACATTTTATGTTTATATTTTTTGTGGCATTATGGTCAATGTATTTTCAAGAGATGGATAAGAAGATCAATATCAATTTCACGGCAGTTCCTTCAGTAAACAGATTAGCTAATTCCAGAAACCGCCTAGCTCGGTACAAAGACTGGAAGGTGGGGAAAAAGGAAAACTACACCTTCCAACAGCACCAAAATGGTCTTATTAAAGGTGCATCTTGCAAGCAATACACCTGAATTTGTTCATATGTAGTAAAGACAGCTGTTGTTGCTCAGTACAAGAATGTCAATTCTTGGGCTAGCCGCTTTGTTAAACTACAATTTTCAGATTTAAAGTGCAGACATTAGAAAGACAATACAATTTTGTGCTTAGCTAGATATACATCACAGACCAATTTCTGAATTAACTTTATTCTGATCTTTTTCTCCAACTCCCAAAAGCACAAAAAGTATATGAGTATTCCATTGAAAGACATCCGACTAAGTAATAGGAGATTTGTCTTTATCTAAAGATATCTATAGGCTACGGTTATCAGCTCTAAAAAACCTAGAACCCTACGTTGACCCCATATAGGTTTAAGATGCACACAGGAGGAAAGCAGCAGCTGCTCTGGTTATTGTGATTAGAGCAGTGCTTTAGTGATTTGGCAAGATGCTCTGGTGATAAACAAGTGATTATGTACATGATCCACTCCAGCCACCCCCCCTTCATCATCTCCCTTTTCCCCCCAAAAGCCAACATGTCGGATCTGTGTGTCTGAGTTTCTGATCTGACGGCGGGATTCAACAGAGGCTCCAGAGAGAGACTACCTCGGGGAGGTCTACACGGATAAGCATTTAAAAAACACTAATCTCCCAATCACTAACACTCACAGATAACCGTCTGCTTGGGCAGTGATCAGCGTGGAGATTATGGATGTGATTTGGATCTGATCACTCCTGGTGATATCAGATGGGTGTTTGAAATAGATTTGGGGAGTACCGCTCCAAAACTGAAATCATCCAGCTTGTGAAAAAAAAACTATAATCTCACTGAGAAGTCTGAGAATGGTGTCCCATCCAAACTCACTAAGATGCCCCCAATGCAACTTATGATCCCTGCTTGGAAACTCAACCTGCAGAAAGTTACAATCAAAAGTTATAGTGGGCATGAACTTTGTCCAAAGAAATGGTGCCATGTTTAAGGGTTTTATCTCTTAATTATACTTCTTTGTACAGTTTTGGCTCCATAATTAACAGGTTTATAGTGCTCTTAATGCATTTTTAAGCTGCATTGGTGCCCAATGTCCCCTGACATCGGACTTGCAGACACATTCACAGAGTTGAATGTCAGTTTCACCAATCTGCATGTGTTTAGAAGCATGCAAGGAAACCAGAACACCTCAAGGAGAATCTTCTTGGTGTGAGGACTAACAACTGAGCCAACATACAAACATGTAATTCATGATAAAAGGAGACTAGCAGTAGATTGAAGTACCAGTTAATGAATAAAAATGCATTGGAAAAAGCATGGATTCTGGCTTTCCCTTGTAAAGGTCGACAGAAAATGACATCAGTTTGATGTAATTTAGTTTGGTATATGCTATGATTTCCGCCATAAAGGTTCATGTCAGGTGTAGAAATTGATTTTAGGTGTGTTTTTTTCTCCACTACATGCTTGATTCTGTCATTTTTCAGCCTGTCTTTCTGCCACTGGGTCATGCCGCTCCGCAGCTCTGATCCTTACACTGGATACAGGCTCCTTGTTTTGGGTTAGGCCTCAGGTAAGCGTCAACCAAAGCAAAGGCTTCCAAAAAGGCCTTTCTCATCTTTCTACCGGAGCGTGGCGTAACCGCGGCACAGACAAAACACCAAATCCAAAGCTGATCGACATCAAAGCCGCCACTCCTCTATCTTCCTCTCTGTTCTCCGCCATCACTCCGTTCACACAACCCAGCTTCACCCAACTGTTTCCCTCGTCCTCTCCCTGACCTTGTATCGCTCTCTCTATCCACTGATTATCAACGGCCGTGGCTGTTCCCACCCCCCCTTCCCCTCATCTTCTTTCTCTTTGCTCATCCCTCTTTTTACTCCGTGTGTGGGCTGCAGCTCAACAGGAGGTCGTCCACAGGTAACTTAGTGGAGCAGCCTGCAATGCTAATGTGCAGAGAAGAAGAAGAAAGTAGAGGAGAGGAAATAGGATTAGGGCGGGGTGCGGGGGGTCCAACAACACCATCATCACCATCATCATCATCATCATCGACGGAGCCTTAATCAAGCCCAGTTACATCTCAAACCAGCCTTGAATGTTTGCCGCTCGTAATAATGTGCACCTTCTGTCTAATTTGGCCATTATTCAGGCCTGTCAGACCGCAATTATTTAGAGCTTATCTCTCTCGCACACGAAATGACGCGTTTGTCACGCTTTCGCTCCACGCACAAACACACACACACTCGCACAGAAACACACACACATACACAGGGCAGGCTTTAGAAATTCCATTGATGCCTGCCTGTGATAGGACCTGGTGCCCCCATTTCACCCTCCACACCCCCTCATCATTACTGCATTGATTACCTTGGTTGGCTTATCATCTACACATATTCAATCTCATCAAGAGAAGCCACACACATGCACGCTCCCATATTGTTTATGCGTAGATGGAGATTGCATTGTTGTTTATCCCCCGAGTTTGTTTATTCTATTGGCTGATTTGTGTTTAGTAATGTCATCTATCCCCCTCTGGACTTGGAGCCAAGCAGTGAAAAGAAAAGAAACACAATCTCTCCATTCAGATTGGCTGAGAATAGGATGCATGATATTGGGTTTCTATGATCTTTTGTGAGCCGTAATTTGATGCCACGCAAAGTGTTTAGCGGAACAAATATAGAAACGTTGTTAAATTATATCATAAATTAGTGATCAGGAGGAAGCGGCAGAGGGAGGGAGACGGAGATATGTATGTATTTACTGCAGTGATTGGGTTACATTCGCCATAACAAGAGCAATGTTCCACGTTTTTTTTTTTGACATCCCAATTTAGTTAGTGTTATTTGGAGAACAAACCAGCCATGTAATACACAATAAAAGTTGGAGTAATGATGTTTTTAGGCAATAAAGCCAATGGATGTGGCTGTTATTAAAGCATCTTTACAATTGCAAAACAATTCTTATCGACTGGGAAATGCTACATTTTCCGAGGATGAGGAAATGAGGCGGTGAACAAAACTAGCCATCAGATAGCGCGCCTCCTTAATTCTCTCATCCCCTGTTAAATAATATCATTATCATTGCCTAATGACGATGGTGCAGCAGTGCTTATGGAATAAGCCGATTAGGACAGAGACAAACAGCATGGGGCCAGGAAGCACAGCGAGGCCATTTACCACTTCATACAGGACAAATGAGTGTGTCCCTACCATCTTTCCTTCTCTCATTCCCTTTTTCAATCTCCCATCCCCTCCACACACACACTCCACTTCCATCTATTTCATTTCTTTTTTTTCTTTTTTTTTTTACACCAAGTCATCATGAAGTATTTGATTTCCTCTCCTCCCTGCTCTGCCTCCTTCCCTCTCTCCATTCCACCTCCTCCCCCCCGCACCACCACCACCCATTCTCCTTTGTGCGGAGGTAATCGTAGATGCAAAGGGAAGGGGGCCGCGGGGCTCTTATCAGCCCATAACATCTGTTGGCGTGTCAGGTGATGAGATGGAGCGCTCGCGGCCTGCCGGCGGCCTGGACGGCTCCTTTAATGCAGAGAGGGGAGTGTGCAAACAAACAGCGGCTGATAGGGTCTATGCTTGTCACAATCGCTCAGGACCGTGATCTATCTTCCCCCTGCCTTTTCGCTCTCCCTTTCTTTCCCCGCTCTCCCTCTCTGTCTCCATCTTCCTCTCTCTTACTTGAGTGCCCATGTTCTTCTTCACTTTCCCCAAAGACCCTCTCTCACTCTTCCCTGCACCCTCCGTTTTTATTCCAAATCTACTCGCCTACCTCGTTATGTTTCTATAATTTAACCTCTTGTGTTTGCTGCACGATTATGGATGCGTGCATGGCGGTTGATCAGGTTGTTATAATGGTTTTTGGGGAGGAAAGGGAAGTGGATGTCTCCCAGTGAGATGTAGTAGATAAGATGGTCACTGGGACTATCAGTGGAGACTTACAGTACTCTTATCAGCAGACATGCATGCTCAAAGAAAATGTTTCAGCCTTATCAACATGCTCATTTCCACAATCATCAGCTGCATCAACAGTGCCAGCACCATCATTATCATCATCATATCCATCATCATCACTGTCATTATTAACAGTATTGGCATTGTGACCAAGAAAACCATCAGGATCATTATCATCATTATCAAGGTCATACATTTTCCTGTCATTTCTACTTAATCTGCTGCTTTCTGAAACACGAGAGGTTCAGGAACATTAAAAAGGGCCCTTTGCTTTGGTTTAGTACACTGACAGCCTTCTAATATATGTACAAGTAAAAATATCACATATCAGATTTTGTCAGTACAGAACGATAGAGTCCTGGACTTTCCTTTGCTATCCCTGGTGTTTACATACTCCAACAGCCTTTATCAAGACTTATCCCTTATCACAGCTAAGAGCTACATAATACAGAAAGGAACAAAAAGCAATGTTAAAACAGGAACACACACAAAAATATCTTTAAAGTATTATGATATAGATATAGATACATGTATACAGATATAGATATATAAATATAAATGTATACATAGATACAGATGTGTGGTAAAAAAAATAGAGAGTATATTTATAGATATAGGTATGAATATTTATGAAATATGGATATATTAGATAGATGTTGATATATAGATATATTGAGGTTCTATATCCATGTACATAGATTTATAGATGTGAATAGAGACAGATACTGATATATATAGAGATATAGATTTGTAGATATAGGCACAAATTTATAGAGATATTAGATATAGATGTTGATAAATATATCTATATATCTATATCTATATAGATATATAGATATAGATATAGTAGAGAATAAAGATATATAGGGAGAGAGAGAGATGTATATTGACATAGATATTAACATAGATGATACAGATATATAGATATAGAAATTGATTTTGAAATATAGAGGATGTCCTGTAGTGTCACATCTTCAGTTTCTTGCAAAATATAATCAAATGAAAAACTATACATCATAACTCAGAAACATTGGGCAGACACCAATGGTGTGCAACCACAAACAGTACAATATCCAAAGATTTTCAAATGAAAACAATGTTTACATTTTATTCATCTGTTTCACATGACAAAATTAAACACTTTCAAGACACCCTGCCTACCGCAATGCAAGAAATCTGACTTTAAGAGAAAGTCTCTTAAAACACAATGTGAAATTTCATTTATATGTTGTTTTTTTATCTGTTCCATTTCCCCCACTGTTTATTCTGTTATGGTTTGGATTTGGTATAATATTACCTTTTGTGTATGCATGTGTGGTATTGTACTTTATGGTTGTATATTGAATTTATTGTTATATTTTTCTTTTTTTGATAGTTTGGTTCAAGCCATTAAAAAAAAAAAAAAATACAGTCAACACATCAGTGGATTTAGTAAAGTCACAACTGGCTCCTTGCACTCCAGATCCATCAGTTTCATCCTCCCATCCAATTTCTAAACCTGTTATCCTGTTTGGGATCGCAGGGATCTGCAGTCTATCCCAGCATGCAATGGTTGGGAAGCGTGGTTAAACCCTCACTGGCCACAAATGTATCCACTAGACCGACTAACAGGAACAAACATTCACACTTAAAGGCAATTTACAGTCACTTATTCACTTGGTAAATACGTGACATTAGTCCTGTCAGGCCATTCTGCAGCATCCGACCAGCGTCTGATCACTCTAGAGAAAGAAATGTGGATTTAAGAATTTATTTTGTGGTCCAGAATATATAAAAAGAGTATAGTTTTCCACGAAGAGCACGTAATAAAGAAGTCGAAGTATGGGATGTTCTTGCTGGTCTTGAAATATAATGTGACATTCTAAAAATGGCCAAATGGTCAAGTTTTGAGTTATTTCTAAGAATACACATACAAGCCTTTATTAAAGCTGGTTAGCTCTAACCATAAGGACTGGTCAAATTAAAATGTGTCACATAATCAGCTTGTAAAGCTGCAAAGTATCCGTTTCTGACAGAAACGTTTGTTTAGCGACTGATAGGGAAGAAGCACACATTGTCGAGAAACACTGAAAACTACAATTCTTACACTGAGCCACAGTGGATTTCAAAACAAAATGATAAAAAACTGGATCAAATTGGAACTTTAACCCACAGCCGGCAGAAACCCTTTGCTCTCCATCCCATCCCAAATGAAATAGGATTTCATCCCCATGTCTAAGTGCTTTGCAGGGACTACATCAGCCCCTGTGCTGAACTGTACTGCTCCTTCTGAAGCTACACAACTATAATGTCATTGTCAGATGGCTTGTGGCAGCAAGATCAATAGTTAGTAATTCCTTGGCTGGGGGTCTGAGAGTCCTCGCCCTGCTCTCTCTGTCTGTCCCCCCCGAGCTAGAATGTCCTCTAATGGAGCAGGCCAGATCTAATCACGGCAGTAATTGAAGTTTACTTTGAAGCTTTCAATCTAGGAGAATATTTAAAGACAAAGCCACCATGAAACACTATCTACTGTCCCAGGCCTGATGTGATCTGGATCTAGTGGCCTCTTCAATAATAGATGAGAGTCTCAAACATACTTTTATCCCTCCATTCGTCACATTGCACATGCATTAGATTTAACTTAATTCAAGATTTAAGGGTCTGACCGCCATGAGCTGTTTGAAGGCCAACACTAAAGCAGACATTGCAGTTTGTGCAATTTATGCTTGTATAAACCAGTAGTCTGTGTGCTAAGCCGGAAAAGGAACTGAAAATTATTTTTTTGAATCTATCGGGTTGCTGAAAAGTTTGTAATGGCTCAGAACTGAGTTACTGGACATAAAAATTTAATATTTTTCAGAAATGTAGAACTAAATCACCCAAAATCTATTCCTATGTACCATCTACATGTAGTTAATGCCCTTAGGTGTGCAAGAGCAATTCACTAAGTGTAAAGGTCTGAAGTCAACCAATACTGCAAAGATATATATCATGTGCATAGATCAACAAAGGGGATATTTGGATTCACACGGATACAATGAGCCCACAGGTTGATGGTTAAGTGGGGGTGGAGCTCTGATTAAACCAAGAGTTTGCAAAGATCTGATAACCATCCCCAGAGCAAACATAAGTATTTATGCAGCTTTGACCACTATGTAAATAAACATCAAAAAGCATCATAATGCACATGCAAAAACACAAGGAAAAACGTATGCATGCTTATGACCGCCAAAAGAAAGTCAAATTAATAAAAATGCAATAAAAATGCACAGATAAGTAGATTCCAACACATCAACCACAAGCAGATCTGTGAGAAAGCAATGAAACCGCCAGATACATCAGCTGCATACCAATATTATCAAGCACACAAACATCATGTGAACCAACCAAAACAGCAACATTAATCTGCTACAGAACCCATTCAGCTTCATAGCTTATGTCAAGCATGAAAACAGCAAAACAGAGCGAAACCAAAGCATCAGCGCACAGATAATAGAAAAATCAGCACTTACCTTGCTGTAGTTATCCCCAGGCATCTCAGCAACATGTGGGCCTCAGGCTTGAAACTTGTGTCAGTGTTGCACATGGATATGAGTTGGTAATGAGTGTAAGTAGCAGCAGTGTAAACCTTGGAGTAATAGCTCTTATGCTTTGAAAAATATGAAGTGTGTGGAGAAAATGTGAATGTGATGCGAGTTTCCCATGAAGTGCACATTGCAGCAGCATACTTTTATGAATGGGCAGCATGCAAGAAACAAGCCGTATTTACATCCATAAAGCTGGCGTACAACAGCCCACAACAAAACTGCAACAGAGTGTTTCAGCTCATTACACTCATAGTACACAAACATGATGATTCATATTCCACCACCATGTAAATTAATAGCTTGAAGGCCTCAAAAGGCACACAATAAACCAAAAGGAAAATAAGCTCAGCAACGACAAGAAATTAACTCAGGAAATGGTGATGCAAAAACAGCACATAGCCAGATGAAAGCAACATAAAAGCAGATATTAGCAGCCGCAAAACAGCGAGATAACAACGATCAGATCTCAAACAAAGATCTCAGACAGAGCTGCAGCAGCTGTGCACACCAACAGCAACTTAAGATTCAAGACATGGCTCAACATAGATGTTAGCTAATGCAGCTCCTACCTTGCAGAAGTGGATGATTGGTCTCAAGCATCCAAACAGGACAGGAAACTCTGATGTGATAAACAGGCAGCACACATTTCCTCCTTAAAAAAAAGCAACATGGTGAGACAGTTGGTGACTTGCTCGCAAGCTCATTTAAATGTTACAGGACATGAAACTCTGATGTGATGACACAAGCAGCACAAAAAAGTAAAAGAAACAAAAACTGTTGGATACTAGCCAGCTAGTTAACTAGCTAGTATTAATGTTATGTAAACATTTGAATCACAAGCATCAACACCAACTCAACAAACATGAATCAACACAAATGTTAGCAAAACCAGCTCTTACTTTTCAGAAATGAACTATTGGTCCAAATAGGGCAAGACCCTCTGACATGATGAAACAAGCAGCACAAATAAGTAAACTGTTGGTTACTGACTAGTTAGCTAGCTACTTTAACTGTTACTTAAACATTTGGATCTCAAGAACCAACAACAACTCCCAAAACAGGACATGGCTCAATATAAATGTAAGCAAAGCAGCTCCTACCTTGCAGAAGTGAAGCAGAAGCATTGGTCCAAACAGGCCAGGAAACTCTGATGTGATGAAACAAGCAGCACGAAAAAAGTAAAACAAACAAAAACTGTTGGATACTAGCCAGCTAGTTAACTAGTTACTATTAATGTTATGTAAACATTTGAATCACAAGCATTAACACCAACTTAACAAACATGAATCAACACAAATGTCAGCAAAAGCAGCTCTTACTTTTCAGAAGTGAAGCACATAGTGCAAGACACTGATGTGATGAAACATGCAGCACGGAAAAGTAAACTGTTGGTTACTGGCTAGCTAGTTAGCTTGCTACTTTTAATGTTATATAAACATTTGGATCTCAAGAACCAACAACAACTTCTAAAACGAGACATGACTTAATATAAATGTTAATAAAAGCAGCTCCTACCTTGCAGAAGTGAAGCAGAAGCATTGGTCCGAACAGGCCAGGAAACTCTGATGTGATGAAACATGCAGCACAAAAAAGTTAAACAAACAAAAAAATGTTTGTAACTAGCTAGCTAGTTAGCTTGATATTTTAATGTTATGTAAACATTTGAATCTCCAGCACCAACAACAACTTAGGATACAAGACATGGCTCAATATAAATGTTAGCAAAGCAGTTCCACCTCAAAAAAAATAACATGGTTAACCAGTTTGTGACAGGCTATGTGGCTACTTTTAATGTTATATTAATATTTGGATCTCAATCACCAACACCAACTTCTAAAACAAGACATGCATCAATATAAATGATAGTAAAAACAGCTCCTACCTTGCAGAAGTGACACATTGAAGTCTGGCATCCAAACAGTCAACAACATGACAGGACACTGTTGGCTCCTAGCAGGCTAGCTAACTAGCTTCAATTCATTTGACACCAACACTTTTTCTCCAGAGTTACTTTTTTTCAGCAAGAAGTAGAGTTAGCTGTTGTTGCTTTTGTTTTGGCGGGGTTTTTGACAGCCGTTAACTGGGCCGTTGTGACCGTTAATTGAGCCGTTGCGACCGTTAGCAGAGTTCATGGACACGGTCATCTCGAGGGGGCGGGGCTTCGAAAGTTTAAATTTCCCGCCTTCGTGAAGGCGGACTGAGGGCGCGCTTGATTTCGTCACCCTGTTAAAATAATCGCCAAACTCATTTTTTTTTCAAGTTTTGCAGGAAACACCAAAAACTTCCATTTATTGTTCATTTCACTCAAAAAGGATGTAACAAATGGTGGCTATTGGCATAGTAATAACACTGTGTGTAAATTATGTAACTTAAGAGAAATAAATGACTTGGGCAATTTTTGTCTTTGTGACTTAAGCAAGACTTTATTTTGAAGGTGTCTACATAAGATGCACACAAGCCTGTCAGAAACGTGACATGACAAGTATCATGAGCATTAATGTTACTTCAAAGTGTCATTAATGTTCATGACACATCCCATGTCATGTTTATGACACGCTCATGTCGCTCTTATGTAGACACCTTCAAAATAAAGTGTTACCATATCTTGCTTAAGTCACAAAGGCATGTTCAAAAAATTGCCTCAGTCACATTTTATTTTGACTTAGGCATAATAAATCCGCTTAAGTCACACACTTGACATAGGCCATTATCTTAAAGGGGTAAAATGATTTAGGCAAAAAAAACAATTTTGACAAAAAATGACTAAGGCGATTATTTTAACAGTGTGACGATGCTGCACCGTGTAGAGTTGGTCATGTGAATGAAGTAGCAAACTCCCCACAAATGAAGCAACTGCTGAATGTAAATATGTTGTGCTCACATCCAGAATCCTTATTTCAACAAAAATTAGGCCTCATTTCAAGAGAAAAAAAGGAATAAAACCTGAATATTTTTTTCAATAGTTATAGTGAAATAATAATTTCTTGATGGGAATGTACAGAGTAGGTTATGCCAACTTTTAGTGTCAACATATGTTTTGAAAGCATTGTTCATTTTTGTATGTCAGCAAAAATTTTAAAAAAGTATAACACCCATGGTCCTCAAGGACCCCATGACATTTGACTGGTTTTAGGATATGTAGAAAAAAAAATATTACTAATTTTTTTTTACCTTTTAAGGCAACTCATGACCAATGCATTGATATATAATTTTCATATTTTTTCATTATTATTGATCAGTTTTAGTCAAATATACAAAATTAGGCCAATTGGGTCCTTTTTGACCCCTGATGACCATGGGTGCTATAAAAATGTATAAAACACGTAAAAATGTATGAAGAAAGTTGAAATTTATTTGATCTATAAAGGATGCAGAGGGGCACATATGCTGAACATCAATTCTATGAAAGTAAACCTATATTAATCATATGTTGTAGTAGTATGTAGGAGTACAGGAGGGTTAATATTTTGTCTGTTAAATTATTGATCGATCAGCAAAAGGAAATCCATGACAGCGAAATAAAGGAGAATTTTAAAGCATAGATTTTTAATTTAGACACTGTGGTGCAGACAATAAGGTTTTAAAAGCTGTTTTGTTGATAGAAAAATTCAACATGTGTCAGTAGAGCCTTTTAACACAGAGATTCTGCAGTGCTGCTCTAAAGCAGATTATTACCTGGGTTTATTCTTTTTTAAAACTGAACCAAATACAGCAGCATAATGTCTCCCAGTGTGTGACTCTAGATGGCATGCTGACATTCTGAGAGTCATTGTCAGGCGTCTTCAAGGCCGCTGTGTGTCTTTGAGATGCCAATGAGAAGACGATCCTCAAATGCAATTGACTGCACTGTGGGATTTTAAGCGAAAAAGTTTTTTGTGCACTGTGGGATGTATTGGTGGCCTCGTGGTTAAACCCCATCCAATGTAACTCCCTCTTCTCCTGGACAGTCACCTTTGTTGCACCCAAACAGTGACCTCCAGGGCCTAAAATATGAAGCCAATACCAAAAACTATGATCCCTCAATGCCCATTTGAGGCTGGCTCCAAAAACAAACCAATCCCCATAGACCTCCATGTTAAAATGCGCAACTTTACAGCAGAAATGAACGTTTTCAAATTGGTGCAAAATAATATTTTTTGGTCTTTATAGCAAATTTCCCCATTCTTGACAACTTTGAGCGGGGGCGAATATTTATACAACACACCCTTTTATTTATATTAATGCAGAAAGTTATGCATAATTAAGGGCATGGTCGATTTGAGTGACAGGTGGTTGCAGGTAGTGATGTGCCAACAAAGCACAAGGTCACAATCATCCCTTAATTATTTTAAGTTAAGACTGAAACCTGTTAAACTAACACTCCTAATAGTTTCTTTCTACACTTAAATACAATTATCTACTTTTATACATACCCAGGTTTTTATTTTTGACTTTTTGTGTGTGTGTGTGCCATAAGATGGCACTTGTATTGCTTTCTTTTTTGTCATTATTTGTTGTTGCTTTCTCTCGTTGTTGTTGATTTATTTTTGAAATTTTGTATATTTATGGTGGAGGTGCTTTTTATAAGCCCATATAAGGTTTTTTTAGCCTCTCCCGCACTTACTATTCTTATTCCATTTCTGTTTTTTGTAGTTGTCTTTTCTTATGGTGCAAATAAATAAATACAAAATACAAAAACGCAAAATACCCCTTTATCGTCCAGTGTTTCATGTCTGTATCTCAACTGTCAATATCCAATAAAAACAAAATGCAAAGAAGAAAATTATTTAATTTGACTTTTAAAGAGAAATAGAGAGAAAGAGAGGGTGAACTGAACCAGGGACACTGTACTGAAAGCACTTTTTATTCAAAATTTGAACACTCAAATAAGTGTTTTAGCTTGCAAGTAGATTTTCTCTCAAATCTCTAGTTGAAAACCATGTCAGGTGGTGTTTTCTCATACTTACACAAAACCTTGTGACATCTACGGTGTCATCAGCTTAAACTATGTGTGACCTCCTCTGTCTGCTGTCTCTGTGTGTCTTTGCACGTCCTTCAACAATCTCATTTCCAGTCAATGCACCATATCTCTACCCATCATATTCATACTTTAACCCATTTCCTTTCAGATATAATTCCCATGTGCAATGCTTTTTTTGTGCTTGCAATAAACACCCTAAACAACCTTACATTACAGTAAAATAGTGAAACTAACATGTATAACTGTGTGTGCTGTTGAATTAGATTGGGTGGAAGGTCTGCTTGACTATTTAATAGACCCACAAATATATAAATAAGACACTATTTTAGGCACTAACACCTCTCAGTGTCTCAGACAACATTTTTCATTCTTTAATTTGACTTTTAGAGAGATAGAGAGAAAGAGAGAGGGTGAATTGAACCAGGGACAATGGGCTATTTTGTCCATTTTTTAATCCTTTTCATGCCTTTTCTTGTCTTTTTTGGTCATTTTGTGTCTGTTGTTGTGTCTTTTTTTAGTTATTTTGTCTTTTTGTCTTTTTTAGTCATTTTGTGTCTTTTTTTTAGTTATTTTATGTCTTTTTGTGTCTTTTTATGATCATTTTCTGTCTTTTTTTGGTCATTTTGCGTCTTTTTTTAGTCCTTTAGTCCAACATAAAATGTGATTTTGAATCTATTTTTTACTTTCAAAACACTATCATGCTCAATAAAGAATTGTAAATGTTGCAAATGTGAACAAAGGTGTCAAATATAACATATAAGAGGGTTCCATCCAGTTCTATCATTTAATACAAAATATATTTGACCTTGTCTCCAGTTTTACATGGTATTATCATCTTTTGTGTCTTTTTTGAGTCATTTTGTGTCTTTTTTGAGTAATTTTGTGTCTTTTTATAGTCATTTTGTCTTTTTTTAGTCATTTTGTCTTTTTTTAGTCATTTTGTGTCTTTCTTTGGTCATTTTGTGTCTTTTTTGTCCTTTACTCCAACATAAAATGTCATTTTGAAGGAATTTTAAATGTTGCAACTGTGAACAAAGGTTGCAAATCTAACATATAAGAGGGTTCCATCCAGTATCATTTTATACTAAATCTATTTGAGCTTGTCTCCAGTTTAACTTGGTATATCATCATCTGGACTCCAGAGGGTTAAATTTCTAATAGAAAACCGTGTCAGGTGGCGTTTTCTCATATTTACACCAACGAAGCTCTTACTTTAAAAACATCATAATCTTCCAAATTCCACCACATTAAGCATCATATTATGCTAAACTCGTGTCTGTCCTTTGCTGCAGCAGACTGACCGACTGACTGGTGTTAATGGCGTTGGCTCCACGGCTGCATGGTTGCGGTGGATGCGGCTTGTGTCGGTGGTTGCGGTGGCGTCGGTGGCATGTGTCCTGGCAGCGTCCCTCTGATTGATAGGCCTGAGCACAGAGGGGCAGTGGGAGATGAAGAGAGGTCTGATAGCAGGCCGCTAGATACTCCCTGATTCACTGTGTGTCAGATACTGATAACAGCCGGGCTCAGAGAGAGAAAGGCACAGAGAGTGTGTGAGGGAAGTGAGAGGAGAAATAAGGGCCTACATGAATAGTTGGAAGAGAGAGAGAGAGGAAAAAGAGATGCTTTAGATGTCACTGTGTCAGTAGAGAGGCAGAGAGTGGAGTATGGGATTGTGGCCGCTAGCTTATTTCATCACACTGACAAATCGAGGTGTGAGTCCCATTGCTCTCGACTTCACGTTGTCAGGCGGACAAACCTCCTCACAACATGATCTTCCTCCTTCCTCTCTGCTTTTCCACTCTCCATCGCTCTTTCTCATCTATTTGTGTGTGTGTGTGTGTGTGTCCTGGTTTTTATTAATAACTATCAGTGGGAGATGAAATAAAGGCGGTGTGTTTTTTATGTGGCTGGCCTTGTCACAGTGCTGTCATTGTAATGTATGTCTTCCGATAGCACTTTGAGGAAGAAAAAACGGAGTGCACCTTCCTCTCCTCTTTCTGCAGCTTCACTGTATCAATAGCATCACTCTTCTACCCCCCCTCCACCCCCCTTCCCCCTCTTTCTTCTTTCTCTCTCTCTCTTCTGTCGCAATCTATCCACTTTCCCATTTTTTTTTTTCTCTCAGATGCCCCGACCCTTATCTATCCATTTTATCTCCCTCCAGTTTTCGGCGCCATTTCTCCTCTTCCTCGCCTGTCGCTCATGCCGGTGTCACCAGGTTTTCTGTCGCCGGGGGAACGAGGCGAAAGGTTCCAGGAGGCAGCAGGCGGCTCAGTCAGGAGGTCACCGGTCACCACTCGTTTGGTTTTTAAAAAGAGGTGAACATTTTTCTGTACCTGTCCATCCTGTCGGTGATCCCGCTATTTCGTCCATTTTTGAATCCTTTTCATCCTGCCTGTATTCACCGCTTTAAAATGTTTAAATGCAATGTTGGTATAAAGACACAAAAAGACACAAAATGACTAAAAATAGACACAAAATGACTAAAAATAGACACAAAATGACTGAAAAAAGACACAAAATGAGTAGAAAAAGACACAAAATTAATTTAAAAAAGACACAAAAACACACAGAATGACTAAAAAAAGACACAAAATGAGTAGAAAAAGACACAAAAACACACAGAATGACTAAAAAAAAGACACAAAATGCCATGTTGGTATATTTCTTTTTCAGCACAACCTCACCTATATGACCTAATAATAATTGATTTTTTTATTCTGACTTACTGGATCAACATTTTGAACCAAAAAGAAACAAAGAAAAAACTCTGGTTTTTCTTGTAGTGTGACTATTTTCTTTGTGTCTTGTGTGTTTAGCGTAACAATTTTGGTCATTTTGTGTATTTTTTAGTCATTTTGTGTCATTGTAAGTCATTTTGTGTTTGTTTTTTTTGTTCATTTTGTGTCTTTTTTTTTTAGTAATTTTTTGTCTTTTTTAATCATTTTGTGTCTTCTTCTGTGTTTTTTTTTGGTCATTTTGTGTTCTCATTTTGTGTCTTTTTTGGTCATTTTGTCTTTTTTTGGTCTTTCTGTGTCTTTTTTTGCACATTTTGTGTCTTTTTTTAGTCGTTTTGTGTCTTTTTTGGTCATTTTGTCTTTTTTTGGTCTTTCTGTGTCTCTTTTTTGCACATTTTGTGTCTTTTTTTTGTCATTTTGTCTCTTTTTTTTCTATATCTATCCATTTTATCTCCCTCCAGTTTTTGGCGCCATTTCTCCTCTTCCTCGCCTGTCGCTCATGCCGGTGTCACCAGGTTTTCTGTCGCCGGGGGAACGAGGCGAAAGGTTCCAGCAGGCGGCTCAGTCAGGAGGTCACCGGTGACGCACGGTGCACCTGACGGTCACGACTCGTTTAGTTTTTAAAGAGGGGAACATTTTTCTGTACCTGTCCATCCCGTCGGTGATCCCGCTCCGACGTCTGATGGGTGCTGGGAATGTTGAGGCAGCATTCCTCACATTCAGACATACCTGAGGAGTCACATGCTCCTCGTCCACACGCAACACCTGCTAGAGAACAGAACGTGCTCGCCATGCTTCACCTTGTGACATCTACGGTGTCATCAGCTCAAACTATGTGTGACCTCCTCTGTCTGCTGTCTGTCTGTGTCTTTGCACGTCCTTCAACAATCTTATTTCCAGTCAATGCACCAAATCTCGACCCATCATGTGCACCATGGGTCTCAAACTCGCGGCCCGTGGTCCAATTGCGGTCCTCGTGACGATATTTTGTGGCCCCCACCTTGATATGAAAGTTTAATGTGAGTTTTATATGAATGGCACTTTACCGTGTTGTGTTTGGGAGGTCCCTTTAATTACTTTTTTTGGTAATTTTGTGTCTTTTTTAAGTGATTTAGTTTTTTTTTATGTCATTTTGTGTCATGAACACATGTTGCAAATATATAAGAAGGTTCCATCCAGTTCTATCATTTGATACTAAATCTATTTGAGCTTGTCTCCAGTTTTACTTGGTATATCATCATCAAACTGAAACTGGCCTCATGGAGTTTACAGCCAGAACTTTAGAGGTAAATTTACAGTAGGGCTCATGTGTTCAAAAAAAGATTCAAAAATCACATTTTATTTTGGACTAAAGGACAAAAAAAAAGACACAAAATGACTTTTAAAAATAATACACAAAATTAGTAAAAAAAAGACACAGAAAGACAAAAAATGAGTAAAAATAAGACACAAAATTTGTAAAAAAAGACACAAAATAAGTAGAAAAGACACAAAATGACCAAAAAACACACAAAAAAAAACACAAAATGATAAAAAAAGACACAAAATGACCAAAAAAGACACAAAATGACTAAAAAAAGACACAAAAAAGACACAAAATGCCAAAAAAAGACACAAAATGACCAAAAAGGACACAAAATGACAAGAAAGACTGACAAAAAAAACCCCACAAAAAGACACAAAATTACAAAATAACTAAAAAAGACACAACAGACAGAACATGACCAAAAAAGACATATAATGACCAAAAAAGACACAAAATGACCAAAAAAGACACAAAAAGACATGAAACGGATTAAAAAATGGACAAAATAGCCCTCTAAGACTCCATAGAGTTAACAGCGGGAGGCCTCAGAGTTTATCGGGATGGGAGACAGTGGAAGACGTGATTTTTTTATCGGGAAACTGTTTGTTATTTCATAGCAGACATAAAATAATGCATCTGCGTCTCATATGAGATATGTCATGTTGACCCTGATCTCAGCTGTTATTACTGTAAACACACAAATGTATCACCATCAACACGTAATAACTACTTTAATGTTTACAAATGAAACTCCAGTTCCATGTGGATTCTGCAGAAGAATTAGCTTCAAGTACAAAACCTGAATGAAGACATTTCCAGGATTTGGTTCCAGGTTAAAGAGGATTCCACAGTGGAGATTATTGAATGAGTAAAACTCACAGATGTGGAGAAATTTGTCCACCAGGATCTCCCTCTTTTATTATTTCACGTCTCTGCAGCGTCTCTTCTCTGTCTCTTACTGAGGATTGTGTTAAAATTACATCTAATGACCAAACCGGCTCAGATTATCATTTTATATTTGTCATTCAAGAGCCACTGTGCTGGGCTTAGCTGCTGTGTGGACTTAATATGATACCAAATTTTTTGCCTTCTTAAAGATTCTCCTTTGGTAATCATTATATGGATTGAGTTTCACACAGGGGATTTCAGGATGTGCATTCAACTCCTGCTTTAAACCACTTAATATACTTAAAGTGCACCACAGGTCTGTTGGATAGATCGCTTCGCCAATACACCGGGACTGTGTTTATATATATACTCTATGTGATTCTATGAATATGATCCAGCTTGTTTTATTACATCTTTATCGTTTTATTGATCAGTTGAGGCTTTTATCTCTACATCAAGGTTAAATCTGTTTGAAATGTGGCTTATTCTTACACATCTGGAGCTGCTGTTTCAATGACTGTGCTTTTCATTGATACATAGTGCTTTAAAAGTGGAATTACTACCGCTTTAGAGTGAGAAAATGAGTCAAAGATCACGTCAAAGTTCCTTTTAGTTTTCTTTATTATCACACCTCAAATTACACTGCCTAGGTACAGCAGTACAGCAGAGAATCACTTTGTTTTTTTTAAATAATTTTGTGTCTTTTTTGTGTCTTTTGTGTCTTTTTTCTTTTCTTTTTTCTCTTTTGTGAGTTTGAGACCCCTGTGTTAGAGCATGAAAATGTTATTTAATATCATTTTGTGTCCTTTTTGGAAATTTTGTGTCTTTTAAAAAAAAATTATTTTGTCTTTTTTTAAATCATTTTGTATCTTTTTTTGACCCCAAAAATATAGTTACTACACTCTGGTTTTGCTGTAAAATGTAATGCACAAACAGAATGCATTTACTACAATGTTATTGTCTTCTTTCAGCTTTTATATTTGTAGATTTGTTTTGATTTGTTTGATTTTGTGTCTTTTTTAAAATAAGTTTGTGCCTTTTTTTGGTAATTTTGTGTCTTTTTTTAGTAACTTTGTGTCATTTTTTTTTTTATTAATTTTGTGTATTTTTTGGGTAATTTTGTGTCTTTTTTTTTGGTCATTTTGTGTATTTAAAGTAATTTAGTGTTTTTTCCAGTTATTTTGTGTCTTTTTTAGTAATTTTGTGTCTTTTTTCGTCATTTTATGTCTTTTTTTTTCATTTTGTGTCTTTTTCTAATAATTTTGTGTATTTTTTTGGATCATTTTGTGTCTTTTTTTTTTGTCATTTTGTGTCTTTTTTGGTAATTTAGTTTTTTGTCATTTTGTGTCTTTTTATCCAAAGCAGACCGCGGTCAGTGCAATTACTGCTTTGGTTTTGAGTTGGATTTTGTGACTTTTTGGTCATTATTTCTCTGAAATGAAGCCAAATTGAAATCTAAAACATTGTCCACAGCTAAAACACACATCAAGTAGTTCGTTTTTAGTTATAACTCAATTTCAACCAAAAATATAATATATACTGCAGTTAGACTTTGTAGGACAGTGTGAAGCCTTCAGGTCAGGTCGGCAGTTGACATTTGCAGCCCATGAAATATTATCGGCACCAGCATTCAAAAACTCATTGATATTGAATCCTGCCAACCAGCATTGGTGAACCAGTCCATACTGGTGGAGGAGAGAGGAGGTGCTGTGTGTGGAGCATCGATCAGCAGGAGATGGAGCTCTGACTGCAGCCCGTGTTGTGTTGGCTGCCCTAATTGATGTAATGAATGTGATTAGGTCTATCTGAGGGATCACAGTGTCTGGCCCTCTGCCCTTTATTCCCCTTATCTCCCAATGCTTCCTGGGCCCTACGCAGAGGACCAATAATGCATCAGAATGGGCTGACAGGCCTAAAGATGGAGCGGTGACCAGACTCTCCTCCACAATATGAACATTAGTGGACACACATGTGGTTTACTCATTAATGTGCAAAGAAAGTGGTTCAAATCTATCAATATCATGGGTAATCTGCTTTCTTTTTGCTTTGTGTTGCTAATTCAGAGACACTTGCATCAATAATTCGATGCAGGTTTCTTATATTATTGGTTGACTTGTATTACTTGTTCCAGTCACCTGTATGAGAGGAGAGGAGGCAGACTGAGCTAGGGAAGGATTCAGCAGGGCAACACTGGCACCGTGTGGAGGAAACCAGTCTAGCAGCAGACTGAGATCACTGTCATAGACTCCTCACTACAGGGATTAAAGATATTAAATGCTGCAGGGGGCCACAGTTTTTCATGTCCACTACCACAGGGCCACATATAGGAGCGTGCACTTAACCAGATATGATGAAACTACAATTTAAAATATGTTTACAGTGCAGTAACTTAACATATTTAATGCTCAAATGCATGTATCTGAGGGAAATGATCTTGCTGCATGGACAGATAATTTACCTTGACAGGATTCACATTTGTTGCACCCAAACAGCGACCTCCAGGGCTTAAAATATGAAGCCAGTACCAAAAACTATGATCCTTAAATGCCCATTTGAGGCTGGCTCCCAAAACAAACCAATCCCCATAGACCTCCATGTTAAAATGAACAACTTTACAGCAGAAATGAATGTTTTCAGATTGGTGCAAAATAACGTTTTTCACAACGGTGAGGGGGGGCCGAATATTTATACAACACACCCTTTTATTTATATTAAAGCAGAAAGTTATGCAAAATTAAGGGCATGGTCGATTTGAATGACAGGTGGTTGCAGGTACAGATAGCAAGGCTTCATTTTGGCCACCTACTTGCAGCTGGAGCCACCAAGTTGAGCTTCACCATGGCACCTATAGGTGACTTTACCAATGCTACGTCCATGTTTTATACAGTCTAAGGCAGGTGATGGGCAACTTAAATGCTGCAGGGGGCCACAACTTTTCATGTCCACTACCACAGGGCCACATATAGGAGCGTGCACTTAACCAGATATGATGAAACTACAATTTTAAATATGTTTACAGTGCAGTAACTTAACATATTTCATGCTCAAATGCATGTAGAACATTATAAATAGGATTACAAAAGGTTTGAAGCAAATAAAAAATAACCACTTACTGTGATTTCTTTTTTTCAGTGCAAGAACAGCAGACCAACATGAATGCAAGAAGTAATTTTGTGCATTTTTACACTGCACTTTTAAGATTCCATGCTCAAATGCATGTGCACTGCAAAAAAGGTGTTTAGTCTAAAAACAAGATAAAACAGTAAATCTGAGGGGAATGATCTTGCTGCATGGACAGATAATTTCACTTGACAAGATTTATTCAATTAAGATTGTTAAATCTAGAAATAAGCATGTTGAATGCTTAAAATAAGAAATTAACTCTTAAAACAAGATGAATTAAAGCTGCAAGCAGCAATGAACTGGCCCGAGCAGAGTGTAGTGACAATTATTTGTTTCTTACTAAGATAAAAAAATAACCTTCTAGATTTAGAAGTGTTAGATAATTTATCTTGTGTGACTCTCAACAACCAACTGTCCCTCTCCACAAACATCACCACCACCACCAGATCCTGCAGGTTCCTGCTGCAGAACATCAGGAGAATCCAACCGTTTCTCACCTAGAAGACAGCTCAGGTCCTGGTCCAGGTCCTCATGCTCTTCTTTTCTTCTTTAACATATAGCCCTCCTGTAGCGATGACAGTTAGCTCTTAAAGTTATGTACTTACTTGATTCCTGTGGTCTGAGGCTAGAACCTTCAGGTTGAATGCACTTATTGTAAGTCGCTTTGGACAAAAGCAACAGCTGTAATGTAATGTAATGTTCATGTCCCATCATCTGACCAATGGGCCGTCCTGACACTAACCACTTGAAGTTGATGCCAAACCTCAAGTATCTGCACCAACCTGTAGGGTGAACTGGGTCTCTGTAAGGATCAGGTAGCTGCTGTGCAGGTAGAAAAGCAGTAGGATTCATAATGACGTGGCAGAGACAGACAGAAACCACCAAGCATGCACCTCTGAATTCACAGTCAAAACACAATGAGGACAATAGAAAAAAATTATTGCATATTAACCCTCGAGGCCTCTTTAAAATCACCTTACACTTCACACCTTAAGGTCCCGAAATGGTCCCTCTCACACAAGTGTCATAAAAAAGTGATATATAATTTTTTTTTTCACTTTCACCGCATCAAAACTTAGCAACCTAACATATATATAAAAATGTTTTGTTTTGTTTTTTAATTTTTTATGGTTTAATGCCATTTTTGTCATAAGAACCCCTGAGTTTCTCAAATTAAAGTGGAAAATTTTGGGTGAGGTTATTACAGCCTTGACTAGATCAATAATTGATAACTCCTTCATATCAATCCCAACACAGACCATTTTTATGGTGTTCAGGTTTTTCATTTCATTTCATTTTCATTGCATTTTGCAAGGTAAGAAAACCATTGAAACTTAGCTCTGCATCAGACCTAAAACCTATTTTCCCTTTATTTTGAAGGAAAAGGTTTAGATTTAATAGGTATTCATGGGAAAAGCATTATATTATGTCAGGATTACAGTGTATCAAAAATATGTGTTTATAATGGGAGTCAATGGGACCAAAACGGACCCTCAGGGTCAAAGTGTGAATGTTATGTGTATCTCATATTCTATACACCTTGCAAAAGAGGAATTTGGGATTTAAAAAAAAAAATTAATAAAAAACAAACCCTGGCCAAGTTTCATACAATTAGCCTTTAAACTGACCGATATATAGAGAATCAAAAACATGAAATTAGCTGAATGTACACATTTGGTCCCTACGGTGCCTCGAGGGTTAAGAAACATTCAGGACACCAATGGTGGACAACTATTGGCCAATATGTGACATATAACAAAAGTTCAAAGGACGTTGGTCTTTGTTAGAAAAGCTAGACAATGGTTATTTGTTTGGCATTTGTTAAAAACCTGTATTTGAATCTTCTAGCAGTGATTGTGTAACATAAACTCGTATAATTAACCTGTGTTCCAGTCTTATCGTTCTTATGATACATGTGTTTTATATTTCACTATCTGAATGTGGACGAGCAGGAAGAGACAGGAGATGGATTGATGGATAATTCTGATGATAAATCTGTATTCTTCATTAGCTGCAGACTCTGACAGCCTCGGGCGCCTCATTAATAAAAATGGCTTCATTTAAAGTTAATTTACAATTCCTTCTTAAAATAAGTTTTCTAATTATGAGAGGACACCTGGTCGATACAGTTACATCAATTAATTAATTATACGTCCATCAGGAGTCTGATCACACAAAGTTTGTCCCTCAGAATCATTTTCATCACACAACTTTCATTTTCATTGATTTTTTAACTGCTGAGTAACTTTAAACGATGGCAGTTTCTTGTGTATTACTAATGATGAATTCGTGATCAACATATATAGGATTAAAGTTAACATATCAACCTATCAAACTCTATTTTATAGCATGTTATATATTGGTTGGAGCGGTTGAAATTGCTTCACAGACGAGAATAAGTTGGTACAAGAAACAGAATAGACATAAACAATTTATCAGTTTGATATGAATGTACGCGAGACAATAAAAATTATGAAAAAGTAAACATTTAATCGCTATGAAATGCTATGAAAGATAACAGTAATAGCAGTAAAACACAGTGAAATAAAAACTAAATTAAAGTGCTATAATATATATTGAAATAATAATGAAGAAACAAACATTCTATATATTCTAATAAAATAAAATCAATTCACTTTTTTGCTTTAATAGTAATAATACTAAAATCATTTAATAAGAGTGAATTTTAAGTTGGATAAAATAGATTAAAGAGACAAAAAACACAGGACACACAACAGGATAATATAATATTAAATATTACATGAATGAAATAAAGAAAATAAAAAATACATAATAATATACAATAAAGTATGTGAATAAAATAATGTTAAAATTGGCTTTTAAAACGCCAGTTTCCAGTTAAAGTTTATTTTTTTTAACACTTTCAACTGCTATCTGGTAAAAATATGAAACTTGTTTGTCACCTTGTATTTTATGAAGAAAAAGCAGATTCAATGCAGCACCACATTTTTTTATTGTTATTCTTGGGTCACAGAAGTATCTCATGCATGTATAATAATAATAATAATAATAATAATAATAATAATAATAATAATAAATACACTTTACAGTTAAGACACAGTTAAAAAAGTGCAAGATACAAGTGCTTCATCATTTCAACTGTTAATTTTAAAAAAAGAGTTATTTCTGTATCAAATCAAATCAAATCAAATAGCCTTTATTGTCTTTGTATAGGCAACGTATTGCATTTATGTTCGTTAATGTAAAAGTTTGTGATCTAAAGGGCAACTTCAGTACAATATTTATGACTTTTAACATTGAGTACACTCTTATTAATAAAGCGTTACTGTAGTACTGCAGTATACTCTGGTAGTTTTAAACCAGCTGCCACTGACATCATACATCTGTTCCTCCTATAGAGGGCAGTGTGACACAACAAATACTCTCCTCTGCCTCCATACCTGTTCACTTTGTACATATGAGGTGCATTATTGGAAACATATGATTAGATATGATTTAACCTTCATTTCCTTCAATACACAACATAATCCACTGCCATTAAAGCGTCCTTCACCCTGTTAAAAGCCACTTAAAGCTGTGAACGCTGCAGCCTATAGCCGTTCTATATCTTACAGCAGGGCTCTCAAACTCTAATTACCTGGGCTGCTGGTATCAAAATGACCAGAAAAAGACATAAAATTACAAAAAAAAACCCACAAAATTACAAAAAAGACACAATTACCACAAAATGACACAGATTTACCAAAAAAGACACAAAATGACAGAAAAAACTAAATTACTTAAAAAAGACAAAATTACCCAAAAAAGACACTAAATTATTAAAAAAGACACAAAATAACAGAAAAAATAAATTACTTAAAAAAGACACAAAATGACCCCAAAAAAGACACAAAATGACAGAAAAAATATACAAAATTACCAAAAAAGACACTAAATTACCAAAAAAGACACAGAATGGCAAAAAAACCCTAAATTACTTTAAAAAAAACCCACAAAGTGATACAAAAAAGACACAAAATGATTTAAAAAAGACACAGAATGACACAAAAAAAGACACAAAATGACAAAAAAATAGACAAAATGACAAAAAAAAGACACTAAATTACCAAATAAGACACAAAATGAGAGAAAAAAAACTAAATTAGTTAAAAAAAGACACAAAATGATTAAAAAAAAGACACAGAATTACCAAAAAATACACAAAAGTACTAAAAAAAAGTCACAAAATATAGTCTCGAGGGCCGCAATTGGCCCGCGGGCCGCAAGTTTAAGACCCATATACTAATAATTCTCCATCCCTGGTGTGGTTTGTGTGGTTTCCTCTATGGATTCAGGCTGAGATGCTGCTGATGATGACAGCTTTCATGCACATTGATCATAAGCCGCCCCGCCGCCTGGTGATGCTGTTAATTACAGCAAACGCTGCGGAGCTCCTGCATCATCAGACGCCACGCCATCACAGCAATAACTGTTAGTGATGGTGAAGGTTGGAGCGCCTCCCAACACCTCCTGCAGGAGCTCAGCACTCATACACACTCAGGATTATTCTTAGTTTAGGAAGAAAAACCTGAAGCTGCAGGAGCAATGAGAGTAAAAGAACCAATATCATTTACATTACTTATGTTACGCCTCTGATTCCATATTATCTAATGTGAAAGATATTTCATTCCATTAATGTTTCATGTATTACAATAATAAACCGCTGATTAATTTCAGCAGGGAAATGAAGAAGGAAGGAATAATACCGCCTCAGGTGAGACAAACACATTATGCTACTTATGTTCTTTAAATATTTATGAACAAATATTTTTTCTGACTAGCAGTTAATCTAGCAATACTTTGTAATTTCCTTTTATTAAGGTCATTGGATTAATATTCTAGGATGATGCAGGTGATAAAACGTCTTGCCAGAACCATCACTCTGTGTTGTTGTGTTGCACCGCCAAAATAAAAGAGCCTGTTTCTGATGGACAACACATGAACTTTACTGCACCTTAAACTAGTTATGGGAGGTTTTTATCAGCCACTTTGATGAGGCTGAGATGTCTTCTTTCATGCCTTTCTCTCATTTTCTTCTTTCAAACCTCCTCTGTGACCTCAGTCACCTTTATTTCTTTATTTCCTGCAGTTCCTCACCTGTCCACTAGATGCCACTGCTGCTGTCTCCTGCTCCTGTTTGTCTTTTATGCTAGAAAATAAGTAGATAACTTTTCTTTTTCATAATGATATGTCTTTTTTGGTAATTATGTGTCTTTTTTTGGTAATGTTGCGTCTTTTTTAAAATAATTTTGTGGGTTTATTTGGTAATTCTGTGTATTTTTTTTTTTTGTCATTTTGTGTCTTTTTCAAATAATTTAGTGTTTTTTCATTCATTTTGTGTCTTTTTGGATAATTCTGTGTCTTTTTTAATAATTTTTTGGTAATTCTGTGTATTTGTCTGGTAATGTTGTGTCTTTTTTCGTCATTTTGTGTCTTTTTTAAATAATTTTGTGTCTTTTAAAGGTAATTCTGTTTTTTTTTTTGGTAATTTTGTGTCTTTTTCTGTCATTTTGTGTCTTTTTTTAAACAATCTGGTGTTTTTTCAGTCATTTATTTTGTCTTTTATGTCATTTTGTGTTTTTTTTTTCAACAATTTAGTGTTTTTTAAGTAATTTTGTGTCTTTTTTTGGTCATTTTGTGTCTTTTTTGAGTAATTTCGTTTTTGTTTCTGTCATTTTGTGTCTTTTTTTTGTTGTAGTTTTGTGTCTTTTTTGGTCGTTTTGATACTGCGTCCAGCGTCCCCCAGGTAATTTGACTTTGAGACCCCTGCTATAAACCATTGCATTCCCCTGAACTCTTATGCTATAGGGACATTTTTTACTTTTTATTTTTAATTTTCCGTCATTTTTGGCAGCTTTAATTCATCTGGCACACATTTTGGCAAGTGTGTGAGTTTTTTTTTGATGCCAGAAGTTCATCCTCATCTCCTATAATAAACCTATAATAAAGAATTCAAACACTGAGACCATTAAGGACAACAATGTTCCCATTGAATCCCATTAAAACCACAGTTTTTGATCCCACAGTCTATTATATCAGGCTTTTAATATTCAGCCCTGGATACAGAATAGTATTTCTTACTATTTTCCACCAGATTGAACCGTTTGTTTTATGTTTGCCCTGAGGAAAAGTTATTTTTCTGGTTTGCACCAGGGTCATTGCTGCTGTATTATGAAAAAAAATGCATTATATTCAGTGTTTTTGCTAATCATTGACATATCTCAGACTCTAAAAAAAGAACAGAAAAAAATAAAAATCCAACCCTAGCATCAGGAAAAACAGAAAATAATATAACTATGATGTATTTTTTTAATAAAGAAATGACAGTGACATTTTGTAAACAAACTGACATTTAAAGAATAAAATATGAATATTATAATATATTTGGTATTTGGGATTGGGACTGACATTAGTTAAAACATTTAACTCAGGCGTTTTTGTCCTTTAAGGTAACAAATGGGGATTATTTCACAAAAAAATATTAATTAAAAAAATTATAAAAATCATAAATAATTGTTGCTAATCATAGGCATATCCCACACTGTGAAACATGCAAATAAAAAGGATTAATAGTAATTACATGTTTGTGTTGTTTTTATGAAATGGCATTATGCAAACTGACATTTAAAGGGCCAAAAAAAAAAAAAATTATGAATAAATAATTGTTACTTGAATTGGTTGAACTCTGTGAAAGTGGAAAACAATAATAATATATAATTTTATGACATTTTGATTTTAGTTTTTCAATTTGGACTATCATCAATCATCATAAAAAAGATACAGAATGACCAAGAAAAGACACAAAATGACAAAAAAAGACACAAATTGACCAAGAAAAGACACAGAATAACTAAAAAAGACAACATGACTAAAAAAAGATACAAAATGACCAAGAAAAGACACAAAATGACAAAAACACACACAAAAGAAGACACAAAATTATTAAAAGACACAACAAAAGACACAAAATGACTAAAAAAAGGAACTTTAAAGAGTATTTTCTTCCTTAAACAAGCTTATATGGTTCAAAACATGAAGGAAAAGCTTGGAAGTTGCATTTAAAATGTTATTTTTGCATCTAAATTATAAAAGAACTGAGTTTTAAAAGGACATTTTTGAGGTCAAAGTGACTCAACACCCCCATCATGTGGTTTAGATGTATATGAGTTGCGTCACTTGATGCATTAGAGATGAATAGTGTGCTTTAACATAAAACTATATTTAGTGATTCTCCGTTATGAAGAAGGAACTATTCTGGGCTAATGGTGAGATAAACCACAGCACAAAGCAGACGGCTGGAAGACGAGGCGATAAGGCAACAATGTGTCTGCCTGCAGGATGTCTCAGCCTTTTATGTATTTCTGGTAATGGGTGAAAAGGGAGCGATAATGGGCTGTTTGACTCCCAGAAAGTAAAATTCTCCTCCAGGGGTTTCACCTTTCTGCTAAAGATTATGATGAATAAAACCTCTGAAAGCCTGAGTTAGGTCTCAGTGAGTGCAGGTAAAAAAAAAAGATATTTTCACAGGGTTGTATTTAACTTTCATTTGCATAATCAACTTAATTTATGACCTGCGATGATCCATAATGATAATAGATTCACTGTGAGTCCAAAAGGCCAGCCGTCTTTTCTCTCATTCAACTGAATCAGGAGGTTTAGAGGTTTATTACAACACACTTTCTGCCCCTAAATGAGTGTTATTGTCAAAATAACATTTTGTGTCCAAAAAAAGACACAAAATGACTGAAAAAAGACACGAAATGACCAAAAAATACACAAAACAACAAAAAAAGACACAAAATAACCAAAAAACGACACAAAAAGACATAAAAGAAGACACAATATGATTAAAAAAGACAACAAAAGACACAAAATGACCAAAAAAGACACAAAATGATTCAAAAAAGACACAGAAGGACTAAAAACGACACAAGATGACCAAAAAAAGACACAAAATGATTAAAAAAGACACAACAAAAGACACAAAAATGACTAAAAAAGACACAAAATGACCAAAAAAGACACAAAAAGACACAAAATGACTAAAAAAAAGACACAAAATGACCAAAAAAAGACACACAAAATTACTAAAAAAGACACAAAAAGACACAAAATGACTAAAAAAAGACACAAAATGGCCAAAAAAAGACACGTAAGAAGACACAAAATGACTAAAAAAGACAGTAAAATTCTTCTCCAGGGGTTTCACCTTTCTGCTAAAGATTATGATGAATAAAACCTCTGAAAGCCTGAGTTAGGTCTCAGTGAGTGCAGGTAAAAAAAAGATATTTTCACAGGGTTGTATTTAACTTTCATTTGCATAATCAACTTAATTTATGACCTGCGATGATCCATAATGATAATAGATTCACTGTGAGTCCAAAAGGCCAGCCGTCTTTTCTCTCATTCAACTGAATCAGGAGATTTAGAGGTTTATTACAACACACTTTCTGCCTCTAAATGACTGTTATTGTCAAAATAATTTTTTGTGTACAAAAAAAGACACAAAATGACCAAAAAACGACACAAAAAGACATAAAAGAAGACACAATATGATTAAAAAAGACACAACAAAAGACACAAAATTACCAAAAAAGACACAAAATGGTTAAAAAGAGACACAAAATGACCAAAAAAAGACACAAAATGACTAAAAAAGACACAAAATGACCAAAAAAGACACAGAAGGACTAAAATCGACACAAGATGACCAAAAAAAGACACAAAATTATTAAAAAAGACACAATAAAAGACACAAAATGACCAAACCCCCCCCCCACAAAAGACACAAAAATGACTAAAAAAGACACAAAATGACCAAAAAAGACACAAAATGACTAAAAAAAGACACAAAAAAACTAAAAAAGACACAAAATGACCAAAAAAGACACAAAAAGACACAAAATGACTAAAAAAAGACACAAAATGACTAAAAAAAGACACAAAATAACCAAAAAAAGACACAAAATGGCCAAAAAAAACCCTCACAAAATGACCAAAAAAAGACACAAAATGACTAAAAAAGACACAAAATGGCAAAAAAAAAGTCACAAAATGACCAAAAAAAGACACAAAATGACTAAAAAAAGACACAAAATGGCCAAAAAAAGACACGTAAGAAGACACAAAATGACTAAAAAAGACAGTAAAATTCTCCTCCAGGGGTTTCACCTTTCTGCTAAAGATTATGATGAATAAAACCTCTGAAAGCCTGAGTTAGGTCTCAGTGAGTGCAGGTAAAAAAAAGATATTTTCACAGGGTTGTATTTAACTTTCATTTGCATAATCAACTTAATTTATGACCTGCGATGATCCATAATGATAATAGATTCACTGTGAGTCCAAAAGGCCAGCCGTCTTTTCTCTCATTCAACTGAATCAGGAGGTTTAGAGTTTATTACAACACACTTTCTGCCTCTAAATGAGTGTTGTCAAAGTAATTTTTTGTGTACAAAAAAAGACACAAAATAACCAAAAAACGACACAAAAAGACATAAAAGAAGACACAATATGATTAAAAAAGACACAACAAAAGACACAAAATGACCAAAAAAAGACACAAAATGACTAAAAAAGACACAAAATGACCAAAAAAGACACAGAAGGACTAAAAACGACACAAGATGACCAAAAAAAGACACAAAATTATTAAAAAAGACACAAAATGACCAAACCCCCCCCCCCCCACAAAAGACACAAAAATGACTACAAAAGACACAAAATGACCAAAAAAGACACAAAAAGACACAAAATGACTAAAAAAAGACACAAAAAAAACTAAAAAAGACACAAAATGACCAAGAAAGACACAAAAAGACACAAAATGACTAAAACAAGACACAAAATAACCAAAAAAAGACACAAAATGGCCAAAAAAACTCACAAAATGACCAAAAAAAGACACAAAATGACTAAAAAAGACACAAAATGGCAAAAAAAAGTCACAAAATGACCAAAAAAAGACACAAAATGACAAAAAAAAGACACAAAATGGCCAAAAAAAGACATGTAAGAAGACACAAAATGACTAAAAAAGACAGTAAAATTCTCCCCCAGGGGTTTCACCTTTCTGCTAAAGATTATGATGAATAAAACCTCTGAAAGCCTGAGTTAGGTCTCAGTGAGTGCAGGTAAAAAAAAAAGATATTTTCACAGGGTTGTATTTAACTTTCATTTGCATAATCAACTTAATTTATGACCTGCGATGATCCATAATGATAATAGATTCACTGTGAGTCCAAAAGGCCAGCCGTCTTTTCTCTCATTCAACTGAATCAGGAGGTTTAGAGGTTTATTACAACACACTTTCTGCCTCTAAATGACTGTTATTGTCTCTGAATCCTCCTGGAGAACTTGATGATTAAAAACATTGATTTGTACTTTGATTTTCTCTTCATCTTCATTTCTAAAACTTGTGAACAAGTTGACCCTGAGCCCCCCAAAAAAACCTTGACACAAAATATTGTAATTAATTTGAACACTGATACTTAAAGTTTGTTTCTTTCATTTTCTTAATTTATTGAATTCTGCAGCTTCAGAAGTGGGATGTGTGACCTGCTGCCTCAGCTCTAACACGTCTTTGAATTAATCATAATAAAGTGGAATGTTAAATTGACGATAGTCGGTCAGAAAGCAGATATTTTTTTCAACATTTTGTGCCAGTCGTGTTCTTTTCCTCAGCATTATAATTACTACAATTTAACCCTGTGGAGTGTCCTGGAGCTCCAAATAATCCAGACTTGTTGACTCCATCCAGACTAGAAAACAAAGCAGCGTGGAGCTCTACTGTAAATTTACCTCTAAAGTTCTGGCTGTAAACTCCATGAGGCCAGTTTCAGTTTGATGATGATATACCAAGTAAAACTGGAGACAAGCTCAAATAGATTTAGTATCAAATGATAGAACTGGATGGAACCCTCTTATATGGTAGATTTGACACCTTTGTTGACATTTGCAATATTTAAAATTCTTAATTGAGCATGATAGTGTTTTGAAAGTAAAAAAAAAGATTCAAAATCATATTTTATGTTGGACTAAAGGACTAAAAAAAGACACAGAATGACAAAAAAGACACAAAATGGCCAAAAAAGACACAAAATGACAAAAAACAAAACAAAAGATGACACAAAATGACTAAAAAAGACACAAAATGATCAAAAAAAGACTAAATAACTAAGAAAGACACAAAATGACAAAAAAGGCACAAAATTACTAAAAAAAAGTCACAAAAGAAGACACAAAATGATTAAAAAAGACACAAAATGACAAAAAAAAAAAAAAAAAAATGACAAAAAAAGACACAAAATGACCAAAAAAAGACACTAAATAACTAAGATAGGCCACAAAATGAGAACACAAAATGACTAAAAAACCCCACAAAAGAAGACACAAAATGACTAAAAAAGACACAAAATGACCATAAAAAGACACAAAATGACAAAAAAGCCACAAAATTACTAAAAAAGACACTAAATAACTAAGAAAAGCCACAAAATGAGAACACAAAATGACAAAAAAAACTCACAAAAAAAGACACAAAATGACAACACAACATGGTCATTGGTCACAACATGACCAAAATTGTTACACTAAACACACAAGACACAAATAAAATAGAGTCCCACTAGAATAAAAAAACAGTTGGATGACAGGATCACACACGTGATGATTATGTTGGTTTTTCTTTGTCTTGATCCAGTAAGTCAGAGTAAAATGAATGTAAATTGTTATTATTAGGTCATATAGGTGAGGTTGTGCTGAAAAACCCCAACCCAACATGGCAGTTAACCATGTTTAAGTGTTGTATAGAGGCAGGATGAAGAGGATTGAGAAGCCTGGTGCAGTTACATGTATTGATAAATGAGTCCAGCAGCTGTAACAGGACGGAGGCTGTCGATTGGACACCAGATGACCCTCTGACAGCTCTGCTGCTGCAGCAGGAGATATGTGGTAAAAGCAGTCTGTTAATGAGGCGGTGAGAGACGAGGACCAGGCCCAGAGACTGACTGGTGGAGGGGAGGTGTCAACCATCTGGACGGAGAGAGAGAGAGAGAGAGAGAGAGAGAGAGAGAGAGAGAGAGAGAGAGAGAGCATGTTGTATCTGTCGATAGTCACCTCGACAACCACTCGTCTATTGTCTGTGTGCAGTAACAAGCTGCCCCCCCCCCCCCCCGGTTCCCCTTTGGCCCCGGCCGGCCTGCTGTCTGGGGCCGAGGAGCCTGAGAGTCCCGGTAATAACGGAGCATTGATCTCTGTGGCTGGGACGGCCAATTACAGCTTCCATAGACTCTAATGAGGAGCAATCGCTCCGGTGGCAATTACCGGAGCTGCACATAGAGCTGGACCTGAGACTGGCTGTAAACTCCATGAGGCCAGTTTCAGTTTGATGATGATATACCAAGTAAAACTGGAGACAAGCTCAAATAGATTTAGTATCAAATGATAGAACTGGATGGAACCCTCTTATATGTTAGATTTGACACCTTTGGTCACATTTGCAACATTTAAAAATTCTTTATTGAGCATGATAGTGTTTTGAAAGTTGAAAAAAGATTCAAAATCATAAACACACATGCAGATGATTCAAAGGTGGAAACTCAAAAGAAACACACGTTGGGATTATTTTAACTGAGCAGGTTAAAGGTGAAATCAGTACATTGAGAGTATTTTAAGTTAAGTTGGTATTTTGTGTGTTTTTTTGGTAATTTTGTGTCTTTTTTGGTAATGTTGTGTATTTTTTAAATAACTTTTAGTAATTTTCTGTATTTTTTTTTAAATAATTTGTGTCTGTTTGGTAATTCTGTGTCTTTTTTTGGTCATTTTGTGTTTTTTTGGCTCATTTTGTGTCTTTAAAAAAAATAAATTTGTGTCTTTTTTTGGTAATTCTGTGGCTCAAATGTGTTTTTGCTGCGTCAGCTTGCTGTGTTAGCCTCGTTAATTGGTTGGTTTTGGCTTCAATTGTGCTGCTTTTTATTGTTGCCTTTTCTTCATTGCTGAGCTGTTGTTTTGGTTGTTTGGTTTGGTTAAAATAATATTTTAAGCTGGTTTATTTATTCATGACTGAGTGTTTGGAATGTGTTGGTTTTACAGCATGTTGTTGCTGTTTTGCATAGTGTGGTTCAGTGCTAATATTGTGTTTGGTTTATCGATGCAAATATGACTGTCTGCACAAATACATATATACATTCATGGAAAAAAATATTAGACCCTTGTTTTCTTTAATTTCTTGTTCATTTAATGCCTGGTACAACTAAAGGTACATTTGTTTGGACAAATATAATGATAAGAACAAAAATAGCTGATAAGAGTTTAATTTAAGAGCTGATATCTAGACATTTAACATGGTTTTCCTGAAAATAGTAAAAATCATTATCCATAAAACCATGTTAAATGTCTAGATATCAGCTCTTAAATTAAACTCCTATCAGCTATTTTTGTTGTTATCATTATATTTGTCCAAACAAATGAACCTTTAGTTGTACCAGACATTAAAATGAACAAAAAAATTAAATAAAAATGTTCTAATATTTTTTTTCCATGACTGTGCATATATAGATTTATAGTTTCTTTCTTTCTTTCTTTCTTTCTCTCTTTCTTTCTTTCTTTCTTTCTTTCATGTCATACCTCAATTTGAGCTGCAGTTTTAATCTCTTGCAGTCATCCATTCTTGTGATATGAATATACAAAAGTAAACTATTATCTGCAGCACATGTGACATGTGTTGAAGAACTGCTGCAGATGTTTCTAGATACTAAAGCTGACTTCCAGATCTCATTCTTTTCTATTTTTTTTTACCTATTGTTTGTGCTGCAACTGCCCTTACAAAGTATGCATATACTGCATGTAATATGCATATAATTGTGACATACTCCTTCATTGTAACATAACTTGGCGTGTTTGATTGTGATTGTGGGTCAGAATGGCGAAAAATCATTCTGCAAAACAGTATGACATCCTGTGATTTTAGCGTACTACATTTGTTGTCCAATAGGAAGTTACTAAACCTTTTTCAGGAGCACATATGAGCTGGTACCTGGCCTCCACACAGCAGAGGGAGGAGATATTGTCCCTCCTCAGTTTCTGCTGTACTGGAGGGAAGTGATGAGGTCAAGTCCAGACGCCGAATATCAGCCGTGAACACTGTAATCACATAAATGAACGTAGGACATGAGAGCTGCTGGACTAAAGCACTCTATCTGATGCTTTGTTAGAGGAGGTTAAAGGTCAGATGTTTGCTTTTAAACTCCAAGAATTAAAGCAAAGCATGAGGATCTCATAGTGTGAGAGGATGGTTTATACTTTATGGCTTCAAATCAGGGCAGACATGTGTTTTTATACTCTAACACCTTGTTAAAACAGGCTTTGAAATTATTATTTTTGACACAAATTGGCTGCAATATACCAGTAAAACACATATAATATCCCTTCACATAACTATATTTTGTAGCTTCCTTTTGGCGCCTGATATCTTCACTTTTATCTGCTTTGAATAGCAGCAGATTGCTTTCTGCAGAGAGTGGAACGGCTGGTTTATTACTGGCCAATCAAAAGTCCAACACTTGTTAAATTTGTTAAGTGAAATGTCACCTTATGTTAGATCACAACTTTTCGGGTCATTGCCAGACGAGACACTTTCTCTTTCTGTGTGATGTTTTAGATTCCTGCAGTTACTTAGTTAAGAGTCACACTACAGGTTGAACATCTACCAATTATAGCTTCCAGGCTCTTTGCATTCAGTGTGATGTGTAAAGTTGGTCAGGATGTGGCCTTGGGAGGCGTCCAGCGCTGCCTGTCCTTCACTGTGATAAAAGCAGCCAGCCAGCAGGATAAAATGAGACTTTTAATTCCCAAAACCCCAGTGTGTATGAGAGAGGCCATGTCTTTGTGTGCTGATATCATGTCCTCTTATTCCTGCATATGTTTAATTCTTGAGGGCAGGATTCTTCAGCGTACAGCGAGGCCTGTCACGGTAATTACAATATGGACTTTCATGTAATATATGACCACAATAATGCAGGTTTGTGTACGTAATAATGTCAGCAACACTTTAGCCAACATGATGTTCATTAAACAGCAGTTTTTACCGACTATTTTAAGACCTAAGCATGTTTTCGCACCGTTTAACACTTGTGTTGTCTTAGCAGAGGAAATCTCCTTAATGATCTTTTAAAAGTCCAACTTTTGTTCATATTTCAATGAGAGCTGTACATCTGACGTGACGCTCAATTTTTGTGTTCCCAGTGACAAATATTACTAAAATTTGATAATATTTCATTAAAATTAAGGTTTTAATATGCAGTTCATTCTTCTACATCTAATCCATCTGCAAACAATGAGTATCGTTCTTCAACTATGCAAATATTCTGTTTTGAACATGACATTTGTCCACCGGTGCAACTGTCCTATTACTTATCTTAAAACAACTGTAATTGAATGAAAAATTAATCTAAATACATTAAAATACTTGAATGCATGTCATACGAGTGTTTACCTAATGAATCTAGAGGTTATAAGTGTTAAGGTCCCTATGTAGAGTTATTATGACACATTACATTTTGTCCGCAAAACTGGTGTCCTCCTGGAGCAACGCCATTATGTAGATATAAAACAGGCATTAATGTGACCAGCCCATTACTGAGAGGGGTCCTTTCAGAATCAGGAAGGACAGAAGACATCTCTGGACACAAGATCACTTCTGTCTCAAATATTTTCATAATATTAATATTTCCGTGCAGTGTTGGAACTGGTCGTCTTAAGGTAGTCCTTTGGAACAACGCAGTTTAAGCATTGATCTGAATATTTTTATCAATTTACAAAAATAATGTAAATTGATAAAAATGTTCATAACTAATATGCCTTGGGCTTATCTATCTTATCAGTCCAACATTCTCTGAATTAAATAATGACATTCTTTATTTTGTTGCACCGGTGGACACATTTTAGGACTACCACACCAAAAAGTTAATAATATGCTAAATATATATAAAGAATTAGAAATGGACACATTCAGTTTTGAATTATTCACATATAAGGGAATATAATTGTATGTGTATACATAATGAATACAAAGAGGTGCGTTTTATTTGTCATGTTTAGTAATCTCACAGAATATTACACTGTAAAAAAATCTCTTTAATTTACGGTAAAATACCTGCAGCTACACTGTAAAAAATGTCTGTAGAAATTACAGTAAAACACTGTCAAATTGCATCAGAAATAGGGCGTAAAATTAAACATTGTATATCACCGTAGTAGACACTTAATTACTGTAAATCAAAGAATAGCATAAAACTTTGATTTCTACTGTCATAAACTGTAGGAAACACACAGTTTTGCTGTAAAAATATAAAATTTCCATGTAAAATTAATGGAGAAATACCATGATGACACAATTATCCAAAAAAACTAACATTTTTTTTATTCGCACCTCAGCAGAAAATGAACCTAACGAGCTTTGCAGAGCGACTGTTGACTGTGTTTTTAAAACATCGCAGGGTGTTCGTGTTATTCTGTCCACCCCCTGTACAAGCACATTACAGCAGAATGACAGTAATGGAGCCTGATAGAAGAGCAAAACGCCTGTCATCCTTTACATTCTCCTCATTCATCCTCTCATTTCCCATTAGCATCTCTGTCTGTGTGCACATCTAACCATGACTGTGTTTTGTGATCTGTGTGTCTGTTTGGATGTCTTGACTTTCACAAACTATTCCCTTTTACTCTCCCCACACCCCGCTTCATTTCTTTTCTCTCTCCACTTGTGTATAGATCTTCTATCATCTTCCCTCTTTTTTTCTCTCGCTGCATCTTTGCCGCTGTGTAACTTTAATATCTGGGTTTAGAACAAGGACAGAGGCAGCAGCAGCTCAGTGACAGTCAGACATGTGGGAGCAACACAAACACCCATCAAAGCTCTTTTCCCTTTTATTTTTATATATATACATATATATATATATATATAAGCGAGGGATAAGAGAGAACCAGCACATAGACAGAGCCGACAGAGCCGTGAGAGCGTCTGATTGAGGCTTTGGGCCTGTAGCTTTCATTAGACTAAACCCACAAACACGCATGCATACACACACACACACACATGGAGGTTGTTAGCTGAGAGGGAGCGAGGTGTGGAGAGAGGGGTGGAGAGGTTACAAGATAATCAACACTCTCTCTCCTCCGTAAACCCACACAATAAAGACTTGACATCAATATGCCAGTGCAGTCATCACCACAATAGCGCCTGGCACCGAAGGGGGAAAGGGCCTCCACAGTACATCCGCACTGATTAAACCATGATGAGTGTGTGTGTGTGTGTGTGTGTGTGTGTGTCTGTGTGTGTGTGGATGTTCTCTGAAATGTAGCATAGAGTTTGCCTACTTTTAATTAGCACACAAGAGTTTGTCTGTCCTTTGTTTTAGGCTTGTTTGCAAGTGCATGATTAGGAGTCCCAATATAAGAGAATAATGGACTTTGCAGAGTGTGTTATTGTCTATAATGGAACACATCAGAGTGCATTATGCTGTAAATACCACCTGTTAAACTTGCATCAGTTTCGCTGTTGTGAGAATGGATTATAAAAGCTAACTGTTTGAATGCCCTGCTTAACCTGCTGCCCCTGCGACCCGGCCCCGGATAAGCGGAGGAAGATGGATGGATGGATGTTTGGATTTTGACCAATTAGTACAATCAGTTACAATATATGAAGTATCTGCCTTATTGAAGTAGCTTATTGGAACACTGAAAAACTCAAGAGTTGAGTTTTAATTAGCACACAAGAGTTTGTCTGTCCTTTTGTTTTAGGCTTGTTTGCAAGTGCATGATTAGGAGTCCCAATATGAGAGAATAATGGACTTTGCAGAGTGTGTTATGGTCTATAATTGAACACATCAGAGTGCATTATGCTGTAAATACCACCTGTTAAACTTAGAATGGATTATAAAAGCTAACTGTTTGAATGCTCTGCTTAACCTGCTGCCCCCGCGACCCGGCCCCGGGTAAGCGGAGGAAGATGGATGGATGTTTGGATTTTCACCAATTAGTACAATCAATTACAATATATGAAGTATCTGCCTTATTGAAGTAGCTTATTGGAACACTGAAAAACTCAAGAGTTGAGTTTTAATTAGCACACAAGAGTTTGTCTGTCCTTTGTTTTAGGCTTGTTTGCAAGTGCATGATTAGGAGTCCCAATATAAGAGAATAATGGACTTTGCAGAGTGTGTTATTGTCTATAATTGAACACGTCAGAGTGCATTATGCGTTAAATACCACTTGTTAAACTTGAGTCAGTTTTGATGATGTGAGAAGGGATGATAATAGTTAACTGATTGCATTTTGACCAGTTAGTATTACCAGTTACAGTAAAATGTATATGAATTAAAAGTTTCTTTGTAAAGGAAATACAACTCATGGGGTGAGACGTGCAACCAAACATGTTGAGAGAGTTGAGCTTTAGCTGTGTGTCAAGTGTGTATCTTACTGGCTAGTAGTGTGTTTGTGTGTTTGTGTGTGTGTGTGTGTGTGGATGTTCTCTGAAATGTAGCATAGAGTTTGCCTACTTTTAATTAGCACACAAGAGTTTGTCTGTCCTTTGTTTTAGGCTTGTTTGCAAGTGCATGATTAGGAGTCCCAATATAAGAGAATAATGGACTTTGCAGAGTGTGTTATTGTCTATAATGGAACACATCAGAGTGCATTATGCTGTAAATACCACCTGTTAAACTTAGAATGGATTATAAAAGCTAACTGTTTGAATGCTCTGCTTAACCTGCTGCCCCCGCGACCCGGCCCCGGATAAGCGGAGGAAGATGGATGGATGGATGTTTGGATTTTCACCAATTAGTACAATCAGTTACAATATATGAAGTATCTGCCTCGTTGAAGTAGCTTATTGGAACACTGAAAAACTCGAGAGTTGATTTTTAGCTGTGTGTCAAGTGTGTGTCTTTCTGGCTAGTAGTGTGTGTGCGTGGATGTTCTCTGAAATGTAGCATAGAGTTTGCCTACTTTTAATTAGCACACAAGAGTTTGTCTGTCCTTTGTTTTAGGCTTGTTTGCAAGTGCATGATTAGGAGTCCCAATATAAGAGAATAATGGACTTTGCAGAGTGTGTTATTGTCTACAATGGAACATGTCAGAGGGCATTATTCTACCAATACAACCTGTTAAACTTGAAAAGGGATGACAATAGCTGAGTGTTTGAATTTTGACCAATTTGTACAGTATCACTTACAAAATATGAATTAAAAGTTTAATTGAAAAAGAAATACAACTCATGGGGGTGAGCGTGCAACGAAACCTGCCTATTGAAGTAGCCATAACACACTCTGCAAAGTTCATTATTTCTCACTTGCCGGCAGCAGTACCTCTGTTTGCAAGTGCATGATTAGGAGTCCCAATATAAGAGAATAATGGACTTGGCAGTGTGTGTTATTGTCTATAATTGAACACATCAGAGTGCATTATGCTTTTAATACCACGGTCGACTATTGAAGAATCAAAACTGTTAAAATTGCATCAGTTTTGATGGTGTGCGAAGATGATAATAGCTTATTGTTTGGATTTTAGTATGAGTTACAATATATGAATTAAATCTTTCTTTGAAAAGGAAATACAACTTGTGGGTGTGAGCGTGTAACCAAACCTGCCTTATTGAATTAGCTTTGAGTTTTAGCTGTGTGTCAAGTGTGTGTCTGCCCAGTTGTGAGAGCCACCAGCCTTGCAGCAAAAAGGGGTTTAAATTTCAACTTGCTCGTACCGTAACAAGCAGTCATTATAGATGATAACACACTCTGCAAAGTCCATTATTTCTCACTTGCCTGCAGCAGTACATGTGTTTGCAAGTGCATGATTAGGAGTCCCAATATAAGAGAATAATAGACTCAAAACTGTTAAACTTGCATCTGTTTTGATGATGTGAGAGCGGATGACAATAGTTAACCATTTGCATTTTGAACAATGAATACAGTAACCGTTACAGTTAAAAATAAATGAATAAAAGTTTCTTTGAATACAACTCAAGAGACGTGCACCGAAATATGTTGAGAGAGTTTTAGATGTGTGTCAAGTGTCTATTTTTCTGCCCAGTTGTGAGAGCCACCATCCTCGCAGCAAAAATGGGTTAAAATTCAACTTGCTACTACAGTAATGAGATCTACAGGACACATGACACTATATCTATCAGGTTAAATTGGCCGTCTTACTAACACAGAGTAACCAGGCAGACACACAGCTAACAACCTCGCAGCTAAAAAAAAGCATCAGAGACCTTTAATACATGGCTGCATGTGTCCCGGACCGTGGACGCAACATTGATGCATCGTCAGCCTGCAGCAGTACGCGTGTTTGCAAATGCATGATTAGGAGTCCCAATATAAGATAATAATGCACTTTGAAGGGTGTGTTATTGTCAACATGATCTCACAGAAATCCGTGAAATAGCCACGGATTTCGCTTAACTCAAAATCCGTGGAATAGCCACAGAATCACTCAAATTTCCGTGAAACTGACACGGATTTCGTTACAATGCAAGTTAATGACAGTCATATCCCGTGGCTATTCCAACATACAAAGTGATTATGTACATTCACTGAGTGAATATTTAGAAAATAAAACATATATTTCTCGCTACAAATGTGATCAAAATCCATTTTTATGCAGAAAAATATTGATTTTTCACTAAAAATGAGAGAACTGTCCGCCATGTTTTTTGTTCTGACCGCTGGGACCTTGAAAGTCACGTGACTTGGAACAAACCAATAGCCACGGGATATGACTGTCATTAACTTGCATTGTAGCGAAATCTGTGTCAGTTTCACGGAAATTTGAGCGATTCCGTGGCTATTCCACGGATTTTGAGTTAAGCGAAATCCGTGGCTATTTCACGGATTTCTGTGAGACCAGGTTGGTTATTGTCTATAATGGAACACGTCAGAATGCATTATGCTGCCAATACCGTGGTCAAACGGTAAAGAGTCAAAACAGCCAGAATTTGCCATGATTTGCATCAGTTTTGGTGCTGTGAGAAGGGATCTTTAGAATTCTGACTGATTTGTAGCATCAGAGAGTTGACTTTCAGCTACCTGTCAGCTGTGTGTTACTTACTCTGTGTTGCTCCATCGCTGTGTTGGCTCTCCACTGGGAGCCCCGTGCAGCAGACGGTTGTGAAAGTCATGATCTCAGCAGCAAAAATGGGTTGAAATGCAGCTTGCTAGTGCAGCAGCAGGAGCTACCTGACACATGCCACTATATCGATGAGGACTGGCAGGTTAAATGGGCACAGAGTTTACCACACAGACACACAGCTGACAGCCGTGGAGCTAAACTCTCATTGGAGACTTGAGGATGTGGCAGCGTGGGTCCCAGAAGCAGCAGCAGCAGTCTGTGGGATGTTGGTTTCGGCTAGCAAAAAACAAAATGTATGTTACTTACCTCAGAAAACTGAGCAGCGACTCCTTGGAGTGTCTGTTAGTCCAACCAAACGCTCAACAAGACATTTTAACTGAACAAAACATTCAAATGAACTGTCATTTTGTGAAAATACAGTGAAAGGGTCAAAGTTATGAGACCAAATCAGTAAACGTCCTCTTTTCTATCTATATAACGTTATATATAACTTTATTGACACGTTGCCGTGGATATGCATTGTTCTGCTTCTCTCCTGATGACGGCTCGCCTTGTTAGTGACCTGTCAATCAAAGGTAGCCCCGCCCCAAATCATATGATTCTTTATCTTCTATTTTCTTCTAAATGGGGCCATTATTTACACTATTAACATCATATTGTCTTGAAGAAGATTTTTTACTAGTGATTGAGACCATAGTGTTGTCCTAAAAAAGTTTTTTCTAAGGTAATAAATCAAGTGAGAAGTTTTCTCATTTTGCATTGAAATGAATGGACCAAAATGCTTCTGCAGCCGCGGTTAGCGCCCCCTGCTGGAATTTTCAGTAGAATGCAGCTTAACGGTTAATGATCTGGGGACGATTTTTGAGGTACTGTGATTAAAGCCTTTTTTTAATCATAACAGTAGGGATCACAGTACATTTGACCCATACAAAATTACCATTTTACAGCAATCAAAGACAGGATCGGGACCGTATGATCTTATGATGCAGTCCAAAAAATATAGCAGTTATTTCACACTAGATGAAACAATAATCTGTTGATCTTTACAAACCAAGACTCTATAGTAAAGGCTTACACTGTAAAAAAAAAAGTTTATAGAAATTACAGTAAATTTATGTCAAATTGCATCAGGAATAGGTCGTAAAATTAAACATTGTATATCACCGTAGTAGACAGTTTTAATTACTGTAAATCAAAGAATAGCATAAAGCTTTGAATTCTACTGTCATAAACTGTAGAAAACACACAGTTTTACTGTAAAAATATAAAACTTCCGTGTAAAATTAATGGAGAAATACCATGATGACACAATTATCCTAAAAGTAACAGGATTTTTCAGTATAAATTACAGTTTTTGCTGATATTTACATTTACATATGCTCACTTTTTACGGTGAAGTTCTGGCAACGACAGCTGCCAGTATTTTTACTTTTTTTGTTTTTTTTACAGTGTAGCTTTCAGTGCTCAAAAGACATTTTTACGTCAAAAACTCACCTTAAAATTGAAAGTCTTGGCTTCAGAAGTATCGTATCATTCCTACAGTTAACCCCTAATAGGGCACTCATTGAAATACTTGCAAATTCCAAATTTCAACCCTAGAGAATATTGGAGGATATTACATACTGCCAGAATGTGTAAAAAAAACATACGGACCAGGGGGAGGGGGGAAATATTTTGAGAAAAAAGTTTACAAGATTAAGGTGTCAAATCTATGAGAAAAATGTGCAGATTTATGAGATTTAAAGTGGTGAATCTGTGCGAAAAAAGTCGTTTTTTCCTCCACTTTTGTCTCGTAAATCTGCGACTTTTTTCGAGCAGATTTGCCACTTTAAATCTCTTAAATCTGCACATATTTTTCTTGCAATTTGGCACTTTAATCTAGTAAATTTGCAACTCCACCCCCGGTTTGTATGTTATTTTTATTCATATGCCATCATAGTCAAGTTGTCCTCGTACAAGTCCATGTGGTTCTACGACCAAACAGAGAGACATGGGGACCCCGTTTTGATATCCACTGAAATTACCAAATATAGTTCTTCGCCCAGTAAAGGGTTAATGCACTTCTTGATTTAAACTTTATATTGGCGGTCTGATTGTCGACTTTGGAATAAACTGTACTTGTTACACGTGGGAAGAGTTTGTTTCCTAGTAACAGCTGAGCAGTCTTCCACATTGTCAAAGCTGTGCGGTTATCTAAAAATAAATCACTCCCTCAGCCAATCAGAAGCCTCCTCTGCGAACACGTTTGATGGATAAAAGTATTTATTGTTGCTATGGTGAAGAAAAATGAATATGAAAGTGATCAAAGTGGTCTGACAACACAAGACGTGCACACAAAGCATTTCATGAAATATACACCAAAAAAAAAAAAAGCCTTAAGACCTTTTTGCATAATTGCATGTTTGTCCAGCATTTAGACCGAGCCGGAGCTTACAAGGGATTAAAAGTGATATCAGAGCACCTGTATGTTGGACACAGCAGCATTATTTGTCTAATTAAATCCCTCACATTGGTCCTCCTCAACCTTTCACCCTCCCACAGCCAATCAGCTGCAGTGACGAGTGGCACTTTGGAGCCATTAGTTGATCGTTTATATTCTACACAGGGTGAGTATTTTCTCTTTGACCGAGGAGAGATGTACTGGATAAACCTGTAATGAAGTGTTTCATAGTTGTGTCACACACACACACACACACACACACACACACACACACACACACACACACACACACAGCCTTGAGCAGAGCCCTGGTAAAGTCTTATTCCACCTTTAGATGGCAGCAGCATGCCACTCCATCACACAGGAGGATGTTATAGAAGTGTATGAGTGGAAAACAAAGAGGGACAGTTAGAGCTCATTATTCCTTTGATTCTCTAATCTTCCTCATGTCTTCATCCAAATCGTTGTTATTGGTAATAGGCTGCAGCGAGGGAGGCAAAAAATGAAGAAAAAAAAACTTTAAATAAGAGGAAAAGCTTGGCTGGGCTCGTCTTGTTGTCTAAGTTTGATGTGTCTTCCGTGTAATTGAACTTGATGAATGTGGCGTTGTTTTTTACCGCGAATACCGCTTTGTCCTTTCAACCCCGTCTGACATATCTGGGCCGGCCGGTTATTTTCAGAACACAATTCAGGTGCCTGTCTCTCTGCTGAAGGTTTTGAATTGTCAATTATATGTGCTGCTGCAGGTTTTACATACAGTTGTGGGAAAAAAATCTGCACAAGGCTTAAATTAGATGCTGATAGTCGGCAGTGAAAGATGCAGAGAAGATGATGCTTTACAACTGATGGATGTTTTTTCTGTGTCTGTATTTTTTCGCTTTTGGCACTGAAGCAAGGTAAAATATTGTAATGGAATATATTTGAAAAAAGCGTTTTTGAACTTTTGATTTTTTGCAATTTGGGTTAGATTTCCACTCAATGGAGCCACTATCCATGATACAGTGTCAGCTCACTTTTTCTTGTTTATTCACATGAGTTTCATGGCCGTGACCGGGTTTTTTTGAAACCTTTCGAATTCAACCAGAGAATTGTCTGACACTAAAAAAGTCAATTTATTCATTTGAGAGCCAAAATTATGAGTAAAATGTCATAAAACCTGCTGGTTGTAGCTTCTTGAATGGGACCATTTGTTGCTTTTCTGTCTCTTATACTATAAAAATTAAATATATTTGGATTTTAAAGTGATGGTCTGACAAAACAAGCAATTTGAAGGGAAAAAGTCACACTTTTTTTGACCTCTGTGTGGCTTTAATCAATATAAAAAATGATTGTTTTGGAGTGGTGGTCGGACAAATCGAACATGTTAAGGCTCGTCATTTTACTTTTTTCTGACATTTTATAGACCTAACAATTCATTTATTCAATTGCGAAACTGTTGGGGCTTTAATCAATATTAAAAATGATTGTTCAGAATTGTCTGACACTAAAAAAAGTCAGTTTATTCATTTTAGAGGAGCCAAAATTATGAGTAAAATGTCATAAAAACTGCTGGTTGTAGCTTCTTGAAGGTGACTATTTGTTGCTTTTCTGTCTCTTATACTATAAAAATGAAATCTATTTGGATTTTAAAGTGAAGTGATCAGACAAAACAAGCAATTTGAATGGAAATAGTCATACTTTTGCTGACATTTTATAGACCTAACAATTAATTTATTCAATTGTGAAACTGTTGGGGCTTTAATCAATATTAAAAATGATTGTTTTTTGCAAGTCTGCGACCCAATTTTCCATTTAACTGTTCATTCTCTAGTATGTGCTGCACTAAATTCAGTGTCGGCTCACTTTTTGTTGCTTATTCGAGTTTCATGGCCGTGACCTGGATTTTTAACACCCCCGGAATTCAACCAAATAATTGTCTGACACTAAAAAAAGTCAGTTTCTACATTTTAGAGCTAAAATTATGAGTAAATCAGCCAAAAATGTAGTGGCAACTACTTATTTTTAAAGCTAAAATAGCTTCTTGAATGTAACTATTTGTAGCTTTTCTGTCTCTTATACTATAAAAATGAAATATATTTGGATTTTAAAGTGATGGTCAGACAAAACAAGCAATTTGAAGGGAAAAAGTAATACTTTTTTGACTTCTGTGTGGCTTTAATCAATATAAAAAATGGTTGGTCTTTGCAAATGTGCGACCCCATTTTCCATTTAGCTTTTCAGCTATATTCTCTAGTATCTGCGGCACTAAATTCGGTGTCAACTAAGTTTTTGTTGCTTATTCACGAGTTTCATGGCCGTGACAAGTATTTTTGAAACCCCCCGCATTCAACCAAATAATTGTTTGACACTAAAAAAGTCAATTTAAGTAAATCGGACGAAAATGTAGTTGCAAATACTTATTTTTAAAGCTAAAATGTCAAAGAATAGCTGTTTGTAGCTTCTTGAGTGTGACTATTTGTTGCTTTTCTACAATAAAAATGAAATATGTTTGGGTTTTGGAGGGATGGTTGGACTGAGATCTGTTTTGAAGGCACGGCATTTTACTTTTTTTGGACATTTTATAGACCTAACAATTAATTTATTCATTGTGAATTCAACCAAATAATTGTCAGGCACTATAAAAGTCAGTTTATTCATTTTAGAGCTAAACTTATGTGTAAATCAACCGAAAATGTATTGGAAACTGCTTATTTTTAAAGTTAAAATGTGACAGAACTACTTTTTGTAGCTTATTGAATGTGACTATTTATTGCTTTTCTATGTTTTCTACTATAAAAATGAAATATATTTGGGTTTTGGAGTGATGGTCAAAACAAAGTCGAAACAAAGCTCTGCATTTTACTTTTTTGACATTTTTTAGACCGAACAGTTAATTTATTCAATTGCGAAGCTGTTGGGGCTTTAATCAATATTAAAAATGATTGTTCTTTGCAAGTCTGCGACCCCATTTTCCTATTTAACTGTTCAGCTTTATTCTCTGTTAATTTTTTTTCATCCCCCCACAGTATATGCTGCGCTAAATTCAGTTTCAAAGAATTCTCCACACTGCCAGGGAGATAATTCTGCTGGAGTGATACTAAATCCAGTTATTTTATTTTAAGTCACTCACACACTGAAAGATAGTGACTCTGAAGAATATCAGAATAAGCCTTAAAAAACCCTCCGATGTTATATTTGGCTTCCTCAGAATCCCAAATTCCCCGAAACAATAATGAATACATGTCATCAGTGATGCTCCGGCCCGGTGAGGTTTTAGTCTGGAAGCATCTACTCAATATTTCATTCTTTTCTCGGATTAGAGTTATATAATAATGCAGTGTTTCCCCTACATTCGCTGCTGAAATTTCACATGATCATTAATATCAATGCTCCACTAATGATTTCTGCTTGTACTGTGTGAGAACAACAACACACACTTTCGACTTTATGACAATTTAATTCCGATACTAATTAATCCAGTGAACTATTATGGACCACTCTTTAATTTGGCATAAATATAAATCCTGTCAGACCCTCTTAGGACATCAACGTAAAAGGTAACATTTAAACTTATACACGGTCTAAATAGCGAGTAGCCTTCACTGTAAAAATAGAAAAGTTGGGTGAACTCAAAATTTCAAGGCAACAAACTTTGATAAAATTTTAAGTTGGACAATTAAACTAAATATTTTAAGTTTTGTTTTTGAGTTTGCTCAACTCTGAATTCAGATTTTTGTCAACTCAACTGTAAGTTTAACTAACTTATAATTTTACATAATTGGCACGATTGTAACGCCGCTATGAAATGTCAGCTAATGTTGCGACCACAATTTTGCGTTAGCATTGATACGCTAATGGCTACTCTTGTAGCTGTAACAAGCAGCGCCGCTAGCATCAGCATCAGTTAGCCGCTAGTTTTTGCTAATGACCAAAAACCTGTTTAACCTCTTTAAATGTTGAAAATGTGTAGTTTGCCTTCTCCAACAAACAACGTACGACACTACACAACACAACACAACTAATAAATTTAATTAAGGATTATAAGACTTCAAGTGCAGTGCCAACTTGGAAAGTTGGCTTTCCCACATTTCACAACAAAGAAATAAGAGTTGCAGAACTGTTTTGAACCCCAACTTATAAGTACCAACAACTGACCAACTTGTTTTTGAGGAGACAACTGGCTTGCTTTGTTGTGCTAACCTACATTAATACCCTAAATGTCAATAATTTATATTTACAAATTTTTACCACCTTAAATCACTGTTTTAGGCCAAAAAATACAAGTCGGCTTTTTGCAGTGTAGGTAATGTAACGTAACATCGTAGCTCCTTAGGGCAATGAGTGGCAGTGTTGCCAAATTAGCGACTTTGACGCTATAATTAGCAGCTTTTCAGACCCCCCGAGAGACTGTTTTTCAAAAAAAGCTACTAGCGACAAATTTAGCAACTTTTTCTGGTGTTATTAGAGACCTTCGGAGACTCGTTCTTACTCTTCTTAACGGTCCCCCGGCCCCTTCGGCTCGTTAAGAAGAGCCACTGGCCCTGTGGCTCGTTATTCAATTGCGAATTCAACCAAATAATTGTCTGACACTAGAAAAGTCAGTTTATTCATTTTGGAGCTAATATTTTGGAGCTAATATTATGAGAGAAAGAACTACTTTTTGTAGCTTCTTGAATGTGACCATTTGTTGCTTTTCTATGTTTTCTACTATAAAAATGAAATATATTTGACTTTTGGAGTGATGGTCAGTCAAAACAAAGCTCTGCATTTTACTTTTTATGACATTTTATAGACTTAACAAATAATTTATTCAACTGTGAAGCCCATTTTCCTATTTAACTGTTCAACTATATTCTCTGTTCATTTTTTAAAATCCCCCCACAGTATATGCTGCGACTTTTCAGACCCAATGAGCGACTGTTTTTTATAAAAAAAGCGACAAATTTAGCAACTTTTTCTGATGTTATTAGAGACCTTAGGAGACTCGTTCTTACTCTTCTTAACGGTCCCCCGGCCCCTGCGGCAAATATAACAATAACAATAACTTAACTTAAGTGTTCCTTCCTTGGCTATGCTTTACACACAGAATAAACTAAATGACACTAGTCAAGCCAGTTAACATGAACATTACACTGTTGAAATTCTGTACCTGTTGCTGTTTGGTTGCAGGTCGACTTTTCTCTGCTTCATTCTGGGACTTCAAGAGAGAAAATGTCACTTTTCAGTCACCAACATTTATGTAAACTTATTAACTCTTAATGCTTATGTAAACTGACACTGTGTCAATTAACTAAAGTTAACTTAACTAAAGTAAGTAATTGATACTTTTGAAAATGAGTATCGTATCCGGATACAACGTTTTAGTATCAATACTTTTTTGAGTATCGATACTTTTGACAACCCTAAGTTCTAAACATATTTAGGGTGTTTTTTTACTCACTTTTTGTCTTCCCCACAATGTTATTCCTCTCTCCTACGGCGTCCATTACAAGTACATGCACATGGTCAATTATGCAAATTAGGTGATGACGTCATTTAGCGACTTCTAGCCACTTTTTGGAGCCAATAGCTACTTTTCTTACTGAGGAGTTGGAAACACTGCTCATGTCCACGGACACAGCAGCAAAAAAAAAAAAAACTTCTAGTGGAAACAGTGTAATGGATCAGCCGAGGTGGTCACATAAACTGGTTTCACTGCACAATAATCTAATGAAAAGTTTCAAAGAGACAGTCTGGACACTCAACCTACACCTCCCAGAAATAAAAGGCAGGAAGCGAGAGAGCAGGAGGAAAAAGGGAGGGAGAAACACCTATGAACTTAATTACCCAATGAATAATTAATGTTTGATTGCAGCGTTCCCCCAGGCTGTCAACACAAGATAATTTATCATAAGATTATAATTTATCACTAATTGCTTTGGCAAGAGGTTTATGATTAGAATAATTTGCTTATTAAATGCACAAATTTTATTAAGCAGCAAACTTTTTTCGTGTAAAGTACGTATCGATTCAGCTGCACGCGCGCCCACACCGCCCCGGAAAAAAAAAAGAGTGCCATTAAATTTGCGTCTAATCGAGTTACACATCCGGGATTAAAAATAGTTGTTTGCTCAGTCATAATGCAGTCCTGCTTTCCATAATTTAGTTAAACAAAACAGGTGATTATTCTAATGCAGCGAGATGCACACGACCCAGGGAGCGATTTTAGCACAGAGAGGTGCCTCAATATCCTCAAAGCCAAGAAAAGCACAACAGCATCCTAAAGACTTAAGCTCCTCTGTGAATCCTGTTTACTCCTCTAAGCTGTAATGCCTATTTAGATGAGGAGAATTTGAATTGTTTGTCCCCGGCATAATGAATGTTTGTTGACTGGCATGGAAATCTTTGTGGAGTAGTCACAGTATCGTAGCTGTGGGCAGGACAGGTGGAGGCTTGGTGCTTCCTGCAGGCCGTCGGTGCATCTTTTATATACCAGCGCTCGCTGACTTTGTCTCCACAGTCGTAGTTGTAAAACAGTAAAACAGTAAGAATGAATAGAATAAATAATATACAAACTGTGCTGGCAAAAGGAACAGTGATCGCAAGTCAAACGTCACCTGCTAAAGATCCCAAATGACTTCCAAAGCCTTAAAAAAAAAACTCAGATTTGAGAAAGTTTCTATGAGAGAAAGTCAATTTATTCATTACAGAGCTAAAATTAGGAATAAATCAACCAAAAATTGAGTAAATGTAGTGGCAACTCCTTATTTTCCAAGCAAAAATGTCAAAGAATTGCTTGTTGTAGCTTCTTTTCTATGTTTTCTACTATAAAAATGACTTAAAAAGAATTAAAAATAACATATTGTACCAAACCCTCTCAAAGTTTCAATGAGAAAAAGTCAATTTTATTCATTTTGGAGCCCAAATATGAGCAAATCAACCGAAAATGTATTGGCAACTGCTTATTTTTAAAGCTAAAATGTCAAAGAATTGCTGGTTGTAGCTTCTTGAATGTGACTATTTGTTGCTTTTCTATGTTTTCTACTATAAAAATGAAATATATTTGGGTTTTTGAGTGATAGTCAAAACAAGTAATTTGAAGGGAAATAGTGGTACTTTTTTTGATATTTTATAGACCTAACAGTTAATTTATTCAATTGTGAAGCTGTTGGGGCTTTAATCAATATTAAAAATGATTGTTCTTTGCAAGACTGCGACGCCATTTTCCTATTTAACTGTTCAGCTATATTCTCTGTTATTGTTTTATCCCCCCACACTATATGCTGCACTAAATTCAGTGTCAACTCACTTTTTCATGCTTATTAACATTGGATTCATGGTTGTGACTGGGATTTTTTAAACCCCCAAATTCAGCCAAAGAACTCTCTGACACAAAAAAAGTCAGTTTAGAGCTAAAATTATGAGTAAATCAACCAAAAATGAAGTGGAAACTTTTTATTTTCCAAGCAAAAATGTAAAAGAATTGCTTGTTGTAGGTTCTTTTCTATATTTTCTACTATAAAAATGGAATATATTTGGGTTTTGGAGTGATGGTCAGCGAAAACAAGCAATTTGAAGGCTCCGTGTTTGACTTTTTCTAACATTTTATTGATATAAAAATGAATTAATTCCATTGCGAAACTTTTGGGGCTTCAATCAATATAACAAAAAGTGCTCTGTGACTTTGTCTCCACAGTCGTAGTTGTAAAACAGTAAGAATGAATAAAATAGATAATATACAAATTGTGCTGGCAAAAGGAACCTTGATCACAAGTCACCTGCTAAAGATCTTAAATGAAAAATAACCTCAGATTGAATCAAACCCTTTGAGAAAGTTTCAATGAGAATTTGTATGTTTCCGAGTGTCACACAGACGTCTAACTGGTGCCGTTTAAATTTAAAAACCTCTCGTATGAAAGGACACAAAGATGTATAACCTTGACCAAAAGGCACTTTCAGCTTTTCTCCTCCCTTTTTAGACTGATCTTTTTAGACAGAAAAAGGCCAAATTATCAAATTATTCTTTTTAACCAAGCTGTATTGGAAGATCTGTTTTTTAATGGCAGCAGCCACTGGGAGTCATTTGGTATTATACAGTTACTTTGCATTGTTATAGAAGTAAGAGACCAAGGAGCACCCCAGGGTGTAATCATGCCAAAGGCCCCAAGCTGTATAAAACACAATTACAGGTGCTTTCTGTGTGCTAGCTCGGCTCTGTGAACATTTCCCCTGTGGACTTTTAGCTTTAGCCCTAGCTTTCTTTCTGCACAACCTTTAAAAACCACCATGAATGCATAACATATGTAAAGGGGGTAAAGACGCAACTCTCAGTGTGTATAAATCAGCCCTTAAAGCTGAGATCTAGCAATAAATCAGTGTCAGAACTAATCTGTCTGCTGATGATTTACTGTAGCCTCTGGGGACAAGGATCAGTATTTTGGGGTTTCAGTGTCCCCAGCAGATATCTAAGATCTTAGAGCTCAAATGATGACGTAAATCAACCGAAAAATCTATTTGCAACTACTTATTTTCAAAGCTAAAATGTCTTATACCATAAAAATTAAATATGTTTGGGTTTTGGATTGATGGTCAGACTAAACAAGCAATTTGAAGGCTCGACATCTTACTTTTTTTTTTTTTTTTTGCCTTTTTTTAGACAATAATTAATTTATTCAGTTGTGAAAACTGTTGGGGCTTTCATCAATATTGAAAGTGATTGTTCTTTGCAAGTCTGCGACCCCATTTTCGATCCAATATGGATAACGGATCTCTGAGCAAAGACTTCCCATTCTATGTTCACCAGCCTTTGTTTACAGTCCAATTAGCAACTTGAGATGCAAAAAATGGAGTCGGAGTTGATTGCTGAGGACTGAATGGTCTCAAGTTAGCTGAGCTAATAAAAAGATAAGTTGTCATCAGACTATTGCAGATAGATTTCAAGATTTATTTCAGCTAATGTGATCCCCCTTTTTTTGCGATTGGTCAATGCCACTTTGACTACAAACGGACTAGGAATGGACTAGGAATGGACTAGGAACGGACTAGGAACGGACTGGGAACGGACTAGGAACGGACAACAAAGCGACTACGAATGTACTACAAACTGACTTCCAAATGGACTATAAAAGGACTATAAATGGATTATAAATGGGCTATTAATGGGCTATTAATGGACTACAAACGGACTACAAACGGACTACGAACGGACTATAAAAGGACTATAAAAGAACTGCAAACCGACTACAAACCGACTACTAATGGACTCCAAACGGGCTATAAATGGACTACGATCAGACTACGTTCGGACTATAAACAGACTATAAACGGACTACGATCGGACTACAAATGGACTATAAACGGACGACGATCGGACTACAAATGGACTACAAATGGACTACAAATGCACTACAAATGGACTACGATCGGACTACAAATGGACAACGATCGGACTACAAACGGACTACAATCGGACTACAAATGGACTACGATCAGACTACAAACGGACTATAAACGGACTACGATTGGACTATAAATGGACTACTATCGGACTACGATCGGACTGTAAATGGACTACGATCGGACTACGATTGGACTATAAACGGACTACGATCAGACTATAAACAGACTATAAACGGACTACGATCGGACTACAAACGGACTATAAACAGACTACGATCGGACTATAATCTGTAGAAGAACAGACTATAAACAGACCACAATTGGACTACAAACAGACTATGAACAGACCATAAACACACACCAGAATGCTTCTGATACCAAATTATGTTCTGCTGCCTTTTATGCAGATATCTGTTTATAGAGATGAGTAATAAACCAGTATTGACTTATTTCTTTGGATTATATTTGTTCATCTTTGCCCAACTGGACGTTTCCAGTCGTTTATCTCTGCTCTCATGCTCAGCCCATTGTTTGTAGGAAACTAATGGTAAATCTGATTGTGCTCATCATTTTTTCCCCTCTTCTTTGACCTCGTCGATCTGGAATCATCTTTTAAATCTTTTTAATGAGTCGATATTTATATTCAGTTCTACACTGTTGGCTTGTTGTTTGACTATAATAGACTCCCATCTGTGGTCTTTTCATGTTCTTCCAACTTGTTTCGTCTCTGTTTGAATGACTCAAAGCACATCATCATTTGGCCACGTTAAACAATACATATGTTGGTTTTTGACGAGTGTTATGCATACACATTTTTCCCCCCAGACGAGATGAATAGTGACTCACACGTGCACACACACACTGTGTGTTGGCATTTGGAGGGAGGAGAGGAGTGGAGTGGGCTGCTGGAAGCCATGTGTGTTCCTCGTCCTGCTGTCCAATCAATGTGAGAGGACGGGGAAGGAAGGGCTGAGGGCCAGGATAACACTTTGTAACACTCTCACCTCACAGTGTGCACACGTCACTAAACGTTACGCTCAACACACACACATGCACACACACACACGTGCACATGCAGACCTTTTGTCTCAGTGGCTGGTAAAAGGGATGGTGTGTGTGTTTATCAGTGTATCAGCTGTAGGTGCTCTTATCAGCCTCCTGAGGAAGACGACCACCTGCTGAAGATCCCAAATGACTTAAAAAGCCTTAAAAATGACCTCAGATTTGAGAAAAGTTTCAATGAGAAAAAGTAATTCATTTTTAGAGCCAAAATTATGAGTAAATCAACGTAAAATGTAGTGGAAACTGCTTATTTCTAAAGATAAAATGTCAAAGAATTGCTGGTTGTAGCTTCTTGAATGTGATTGTGTTGCTTTTCTATGTTTTCTACTATAAAAATGACTTAAAAAGAATTAAACAAACCTTCTCAAAGTTTCAATGAGAAAAAGTCAGTTTATTCTAGACTATAATGGACTATAATGGACTATAATGGACTATAATGAACTATAAATGGACTATAAATGGACTATAATGGACTATAATGGACTATAAATGGACTATAAATGGACTATAATGGACTATAAATGGACTATAATGGACTATAAATGGACTACAGACGGAATATAAATGGACTATAAATGGACTACAAACGGACTACGAATGGACTACGAATGGACTACGAATGGACTATGAATGGACTACGAATGGACTATGAATGGACTACAAATGGACTATGAATGGACTATGAACGGACTATGAACGGACTATAAACTGACTATAAATGGAGGGTGAACAGACTATATGCGAACTGTAAATCAACGGAAAATGTATTGGGATCTGCTTATTTTTAAAGCTAAAATGTGACCATTTGTTGCTTTTCTATGTTTTGTACTATAAAAATGACTTTAAAAGAATTAAAAATAACAGATTGAATCAAACCCTCGTCAATTTATTCACTTTAGAGCCAAAATTATGGGTAAATCAACGGAAAATGTAGCGGCAACTGCTTATTTTTAAAGAATTGCTGGTTGTAGCTACACACACACACACACACACAAACACACACACGTGCACATGCAGACCTCTTGTCTCAGTGGCTGGTAAAAGGGATGGTGTGTGTGTTTATCAGTGTATCAGCTGTAGGTGCTCTTATCAGCCTCCTGAGGAAGTTGGACAGATATCAGTTCTGGTGGCACAGACATGGACTACATATGGCTCAGATAGTACTCGTTTTGACACACACACACACACACACACACACACACACACACACACACACACACACACGCACACACACACACACACATTCTTGCACTTCTATCTTTGTGAGGACCCTCATTGGAACAGTGAATTCCCTTGCAAGGTTATAATAGTTTTGGATTTTTCATTAGTTTTAGTTTTAATTTTGTTGTGATTTTTATGTTTTCAAATCCAGTTGGTTTTAGTGAGTTTTTAGAGTGAGTTTGCTAGTTTTAGTTTAGTATTTATTTTTTTGAAATGCTTTAGTTTTAGTTTAGTTTTTATTATTTTTAGTTTTTTGTAATGGGGTATTTGTTGGGTGGGAGATTAAAAGAGGTCAAAGTAAATTTTGCCTTTATTTCCTTTTTCTTATCCATCTTCATTATGTATGAAAAAAGTTGACAAAGATGAAAAGGAAGGACATTTTCACTATAATTTTAGTTAGTTTTGTAACCACACAATACAGTTTCAGTTAATTATCATTACCATGTAACCTTTAACCCTTAAAACAAAGTCTGAAGTCTCAAAAAAGCCTTTAAAGAGGTGAGGACCGGCCGAAATGTCCTCACTGTGTTGGTTAAAAACGTGTTCTGGTCCTCACTATGTAAAAAAACCTGCATTTTTTGTAATGGGGAGACTCCCTGAAAAGGAGAGTCAGATTCCATCGGAATCTATGAGAAAATAAGCATACTTCTCACTTGATTTATTACCTCAGATAAAATATTTCTCACAAGTTTATGGTCATAAACCTCTGGTTTTACTTCTTCCTAAATACAGAATGTTGTTTTTTTGGTAAATTGTGGTTCCATTTTGAGTAAAAAAGATGATAAAGCAGGAAATACTTTAGGGCGGGGCTACCTTGTGATTGACAAGTCTCTGCCATGGTGTTGTCCTTGTTTTGTCTCAGAATTTTGACCCTTTCACACAGCATTTTTGGAAGTTAATTTTAATATTGTGGTCATCTAATGATGTAATTATCATTATCATATAACCTTTAACCCTTAAAACAAAGTCTGAACTCTCAAAAAAAGCCTTTAAAGAAGTGAGGACCGGCCGAAATGTCCTCACTTTGGAAAAATGTCCTCACTCTGTTGGTTAAAAACGTGTCCTGGTCCTCACTATGTAGGAAGTACAAGAACACACACACACACACACACACACACACACACACACACACACACACACACACACACACACACAGTAGGAGACACCTCGTATTAAAGGGTTTGGCAGCCGTGTTGAAAGCGTCAGACAGCCAATCAGAGGATCGATGGCAGCCGTGACTCGCCCAATGACCCACACTGTTATCTCCGCTCCCCCCCCCCCCCCCCGTCTCTTTTCTTTTTGCCTTTCCCTGCCTCCCCTCTAACACTTCTTCACTTCATCAATCGGTAAAAACTTTTCCCTCTCTCTCTCTCTCTCTTTCTTTCTTCGGCGTGGTCCCCTCCCTCCCTCCCTCCCTCCTCTTCCTCTTCCTCTTCCTTTACTGGCAGTCTGGTTTTTCTGCTCTAATGAACCTGGGGGGTCTCAGGGCAGCCTCCGCTGGGTTGATTAGGATCCTCATTAAAGAGAGGACCAGACCAGACTCCTCTCTCTCCTCCGTCCATCTCCCATCTCCCCCTCCCCTCCTCCTCCTCCTCCTCCTCGCTGCCCTGTCACACAGAGTGGCATTTTTAATTACCGCTGCTCATCATAAAAGGAAGACCCATTACACATATCAGTGCGAGTGTGTGTGCGCGTGTGTTTTTGTCCATCCTTGCCTTTTTCTTTCTCCACTGATCTATTGTAATGAACTCAGTGTGTGGTGTAAACTCCATGGGAAGGCTCATCATGAAAACAGACAAAACTGGCCAACTAGTTGGCATTTTTAACGCACTGAATACACAAATAAACACCACAGTCTTTAATGTTCGCTTTAGACTCACTTTCATGCTTCCAGAAGGCAGTAATGAGCAAAAAAATAACTTGTTTAGAAGAAGGAAAAAAAAAAGGTGCAGAGGGAAGAAGAAAGGCAGAGGCAGACGTGGAAAGAAAAGGAGTGCAGAGCACAGAAATAAATGAGGTCGTTTAACAAAGTTTAAGGGGAAAGAAAAAGAATAGAAAGATGGAGTTGTGGAAATAATACACACAAAAACCAGAAAGTAAGCTGGAGGAGGGCAGGGTTAAGTCTGGGTTTCTGCTGTTGTGCTCAATGACGGGATCAGATCAGATCAGCGCTGCTCCAGAGGATGCTCGGGGCCAAAAACCAAATCTGATTATGTCGCCTGAGAAGACTAATCTCTCTTGAATCTGTCTTCGTCTAATTCCAAAAACAATACTGTAATCTGTCTGTTTGTGTGTGTTTGCTGCTAACTAGGGTCATACACTTGGACTGACTGACTTCTCATGCCCTGATGTTACCTGTTAGACATGAAATATAATGAACTACGGTCCCGTTAAGTGATTAGTTAAATAGTTAATTAATATCCTAATAATCAGACTGGATTGCCAATTTGTATTCAGTCCAACATTGTGTTTATTTGCTGTTTGACATTTGCACCATCATGTAAAACTCCTCCACTCCAAAATGTGTTCAGCTTATTGTTTTGCTGCATGAATATTTGACATCACTGTGCAGACTGATGCATGATCTGTAGGAGTTTTACATTTACATTTAATCTTCTTAGGGTTAAGGACATATACCTACTGTACAGGCATGATTTTGTGACATCACAAATACGTTTGAAAGCCAATCGTGGCCCAGGATGCAAATGTAAATGTAGAAACTCCAGTGCACTGCACACTGAGAATGGACTTCTCCATGAAGTAGATGAGAAAAAAATGGATTTGCATCATCATAATTTCAAGATTTGTCAATTTCGGAGAAGGAGTAAATGTAAATATTCAAACCCATATTTTTGCAAGCTGCTGTTTGTATTTCTTCTGGTGCATTTCTGAGTTTCTGATCCTGTTAGTCGACTTGCAATAAGCTTCATAGCTGCATCATTCTCATCTATACTTGTTGACATTTTTGTGGTAATGTTTCCAGCTCTGGCACGAAAAAGTGACATCCCAATTATATTAAACCTGCTTGAAAAGCTCCTATTAGGGCTGTTTCCACTACCGGGCAGGGTCTCACTCGCCGAAACGCCCCTAATTTGAATACGAGCCGTCCGGAGCAGGCTTTTGTCTGGACTTTTTTCATCCCTGTGGAAGAGCAGGGCCATTTTTCTCCGCTGAAAAAAGCCTGGTTGCTGATTGGATAGAACACTAAGCAGGATGTGACGTAGTACTCGACGCCACAACAACAGTGTTGCCAACTTAGCAACTTTGTTGCTATAATTAGCAACTTTTCGGCTCTTCTTAACGAGCTTCGGGGGCCGGTGGCTCGTTAAGAAGAGTAAGAACGAGTCGAATCGGCACATTCCTCCTGCAGCAGTCTCTCCCAGCTGCAGTCACAGTTAGCTCTGTAGCAGTACAGTGTGTATGTGCTGCTGCTGTTCACTTAGCGATCTCTGTTTGTTTACAACAAGCACCAGACACTCTGTGCACAGTTAGTGATGCCGATTAATTCACGATCACGATGTTTATGATCAGCGGAGACGCTGTGCATAATTAGCCATGCTGGTTTGTTTATGATTAGCTGCTGACGTTGTGCACAGTTAGCGACGGCGGCCACAGTTGTGTTTCCTGTGTTTAATTCGTCACTACGATCTAAATCCAAACGTCACCTCCAGAGTCTCTAAATCCCTCTGGGGGCCTTTTTCTAGTGGAGACACGACTTTCCCGGTGGCCACTTTCCCCCTAAAGGAAACACAGCTATTGGCTGGGTTGTTTTTAGAACCAGGTAGGTGGTCGTCAATGAACTTAATATTTGAATTATAGAATAAAAATCTCTGGTGAGTAGAATCAATCAACCAATCAATCAACTAAAAAGTTTAATTGTCAGTTTATTGTTCATCATTTGGCAGCAAAAATTGCAACAATTGTTTGAGTTCAGCTTCTCCAATGTGGGATCAAATCATTCTTAATTGAAAACCTTTACATTTTGCGTCATCGGAAATATAAAATCTTTACTTTTTGGACTGATGGTTGAACTAAACCAACTATTGGTTGGCTCCGGGGACATGAGAAGCACATTTTCTGGTACTAAATATTTAATGTAATAACCAGTTTTGAGCTTGAAACTAATATAATGTATACTAGAAATGTTGTTAGCTGCAGCACAAATGAAGTACACCCTATGTCCCCTGTGTATATAATATATACAGTCCGGTAAAAGTTCTGTTCCGTGATTCTTGGGAACAAATAATTGTTTATTGATAACCTTTAAATTTTGCATCATTGCAAATATAAAATCTTTGCTTTTTGGACTGTTGGTTGAACTAAACAAACAATTGGTTGGCTCCGGGGACATGAGAAGCACATTTTCTGGGACTAAATATTTATGTACTAAGCTCATTTGAACATAAAAACTGATAAAATGTATATTGGAAATGTTGTTAGCTGCAGCCCAAATGAAGTCTAGGGTTGTCAAAAGTATCGATACTCAAAAGTATCGATACTAAAACGTTGTATCCGGATACAATACTCATTTTCAAAAGTATTTGAAGCTTGTTATCATAGTTGCAGTTTCTTTTTGCACAACTTTTTTATTATAAATATTTAACCTGTGGTTCTGTTAATTTTTTTAATTTTTTAATTTTTTATTAATTTAAACAAAACACAACATAAGTCACCAATGGACAAACACAGTAAAAAAGAAAAAAAAAAGAAGGAAAAAAACTAAATCACAAAGCCAATCTAAATAAATAAATAAAACAACAATAACAAATAAGAACTTAAACACATTAAACATTAAAACTAGACACAAACAAACAAACAAACATAATTACCACATAAAACATACAGTATATCAGTAAATTTAATAACCTATGAGAAAATATTCTGTTCTGTTCATTTTTACGTTGCATTTTTCTTGTTAATAAAAATATTTCTGTTCAATTTTGGGGTCTTTGTTTTTATCCTGGTGGTATCGAAAATGGTATCAAGTATCAAATATTTTCCTGAGTATCGGTATCGAGTTGAAAATCTTAGTATCGTGACAACCCGAATATGTCCTTTATGTACATAATATATACAGTCCGGTAAGAGAAAGTTGTGTTCTGTGACTTTTGCTCTCATAGACATGCATGCATGCACTCACACAGCCATATTCTGTCACAATACATTAGGTATCAGAAGTGTTCAGTGAGCAATCAGATAAGCAGCACACACACACACACACACACACACACACACACACACGTACATATCCATGAGTGCTTGTTCTGCTCGCTGCCTTTCTGTAAGCACACCCGTCCACTAATTAGATTCCATTAAAGGTGGCGTTCATAACTCCGGAGGTTTCTCTGGCTGACACACCACTTGATGTTAAAAATACCGCCAATTAGACACAGCTCCAACACACCAGCACGTCCACCGACCACCCAGAAAGACGAGAGCTCGCTCTGCCTCGACAGGCGCTCCACTTCCAACCACCAGCCAAAAAAAAAAAAAAAAAAAAGAAGTCACCCAAGTTTCTCTCCTGTCTGTAATGGTCTGGCAACTCCTGGAAATTGAGTGTAGAGATAGAAATCATCCTCGCAGGAGGGCGAAGCAGAGGAAGCAGAGGGTTTATCAACAAAAGCAGCGCTCCGGGATTTACTGGGCAAAGAATCGGGACTTCTAACTTAGGGTGGTCAAAAGTATCGATACTCAAAAAACTGCTTACTACTTATTTTTATTTCAAGTATCGATGAAAAGTGTTATTTTCTGTCTTGAATGAAGCAGAGAAAAGTTGACTTATCAAGCTTTCCTAATATTGTGCACAACATACAAAATATCGCTCTAATTGTTATTGTTTATTGCAGCTATTCTCAACCTGGGGGTCCCGGCCCCAATTGGGGTCACGAGATGATTTCTGGGGGTCGCCAAATCATTCTGGAAGTCAGCTCTGTCTCCACTGTGTTAAAGTGTTCATGTGTTACTGTGTTTTAGTCTTTTTGGTCATTTCATTACTTTTTTGGGTCATTATGGGTTTTTTTGTTGTCATGTTGTGTGTTTTTTGGTCATTTTGTGTATTTTTTTTGGTCATTTTATGTCTTTTTGTGGTGATTTGTTGTCATTTTGTGGTCAATTTGAGTCCTTTTTTGCTTAATTTTATGGAATTTTTTGGTCAGAGAGATGTTTTAGTTGTTGTCTGCTTCATTATTTGTCCAAAATTCATCGTGTCAACTGAGTTTGTCTGATCTGAACTGAGCACGGGAGATTGTGTTCAGTGAGTGGGGGTCGCGGACAACATGCATGTTAAATTGGGGTCGTGACTCAAAAAGGTTGAGAACTACTGCTTTATTGTATTTATTTATTTTTTGCACTACCTCAGACCTGAAGCTTGTTATCATAGTTGCAGTTTCTTTTTGCACAACTGTTTTTTATTATAAATATTTAACCTGTGGTTCTGTTCATTTTTACATGTTACATTTTCCTTGTTAATCATTTTGGGGTCTTTGTTTTTATCTTGGTGGTATCGAAAATGGTATCGAGTATCAAATATTTTCCTATAGTATCGGTATCGGGTTGAAAATCTTAATATCGTGACAACCCTATTCTAACTAAACTCCCCAGGTGCATGCTGGGAAGGCAAAGCTTCTCTCTGGCTAAATACCAGTGTTGTCTTCTCCTCTTTTGTCTCCTTTGCTCTCCTCATGGTGCCATCTTTACCCGTCACTCTCTTTATCAACGACTCAAGCACCTGCTGTTAGCTTATCCTGCTAGCTGGTGATAAAAGCCTCGTGACAACATCTCAACCCTCCCATTCACCTTCTTTTCATTTCTGAGAATGAAGAAGGGATGAGGGAGGGGAGAAAAAGAGAAAAAAGGAGAGTTGGTGCACTGATATTTTGGGTATTTCCCCCCTCGTCTCCGTCTGTCAGCATCTAAGCTAACCCGGGCCGGCGTCGGAAATGTCACCCGGTGCATTAGCATTTAGCCACCGCGCTCTGCTGTCAATCTGGGTTTATCTCTGACACCCCCTCTGGTCTCTCACCTTAGCCCCCCCTCCTCAGTTAGGCATTGTACTAATAAGGCGGGGGGACAGTAGAATTTATCAGGGCTAGACACTCCGCCCCGCCAGCCATTACTCATCCACAGACCAGGACATGCCACCACTGGCTAATTGCTTTCTTTAACATTGGCACATGTGACATTCAGCAGACTCTTCAACTGAGGAAGACGAGCTTCTCCTCACGGCAACCAGATAGGAAATTGGTTTTGTGCACCTCGTGTCTCAATATATGACATGATACAAAAAATGGAGACAACTGGCAGCTGTTGGTGCAAAACCAGCCATGACACCAAACTAAAGAGCCTAATAAAGGTGGATTTGTTTGTACATTTGTGTCTCTGTGGCATATAATCATAACTTTCTGCTCCAGGAAAATATGAGAGAGTATTTTTTTTACACAGAACAAGGTGTGTAACACCCGCGAATGTAATAATGCCCACAAACATAATAAATATCTGCAGCTTTTAATGCAATAATTCCACAAAAGTCATAAATATCGGCAGCTTTTAATGCAACAATTCCACAAACGTAATAAATATCTGCAGCTTTTAATGCAATAATCCCACAAACGTAGTAAATATCTGCAGCTTTTAATGCAATAATTCCACAAACATAATAAATATCTGCAGCTTTTAATGCAATAATTCCACAAAAGTCATAAATATCTGCAGCTTTTAATGCAACAATTCCACAAACGTAATAAATATCTGCAGCTTTTAATGCAATAATTCCACAAACGTAATAAATATCTGCAGCTTTTAATGCAATAATCCCACAAACGTAATAAATATCTGCAGCTTTTCATGCAATAATTTCACAAACGTAATAAATATCTGCAGCTTTTAATGCAATAATTCCACAAACGTAATAGATATCTGCAGCTTTTAATGCAATAATGCCCACAAACTTAATAAATATATGCAGCTTTTAATGCAATAATCCCACAAACGTAATAAATATCTGCAGCTTTTAGTGCAATAATTCCACAAACATAATAAATATCTGCAGCTTTTAATGCAATAATCCCACAAACGTAATAAATATCTGCAGCTTTTAATGCAATAATCCCACAAACGTAATAAATATCTGCAGCTTTTAATGCAATAATTCCACAAACGTAATAAATATCTGCAGCTTTTAATGCAATAATTCCACAAACGTAATAAATATCTGCAGCTTTTAATGCAATAATTCCACAAACGTAATAGCCGCTGCCTACTACAAACGTAACACGAGATTTCCCATACATGAAATAACTATTACATTTGCAGGGACTGATTTGTGGGGAAGAGAAAAAAAAACAACTTTCAATATTGCAATAAGTTCCCACAAATGAAATAACACAATGAATAATGGTTGTTGTTGTTTGTTTGTTTGTCTGTTTGTTTGTCTGACTACTAATACTGACTGATCGGTCAGTATTAGTAGTGTGTGTATAGACAAACAAACAAACAACAACAGCCATTATTCTTTGCATTATTACATTTCTGGGAACTTATTGCAATATTGAAAGTTGAAGATTTCCACTTTCCCATGAACGTAATAAGTCCCTGCAAACTTAATAGTTATTACATTTGTGGGAAGTCGCGTGTTACATTTGTAGTAGGCAGCGGCTATTACGTTTGTGGAAAATGTGTTGCGTTTGTGGGATTATTGCATTAAAAGCTGCCAATTTTTATTACGTTTAAAGCTGCAGATTTTTATTACGTTTGTGGGATTATTGCATTAAAAACTGCAGATTTTTATTACGTTTGTGGGATTATTGCATTAAAAGCTACCAATTTTTATTACGTTTAAAGCTGCAGATTTTTATTACGTTTGTGGGATTATTGCATTAAAAACTGCAGATTTTTATTACGTTTGTGGGATTATTGCATTAAAAGCTGCAGATATTTATTACGTTTGTGGGATTATTGCATTAAAAGCTGCAGATTTTTATTACGTTTGTGGGATTATTGCATTAAAAACTGCAGATTTTTATTACATTCATGGGATTATTGCATTAAAAACTGCAGATTTTTATTACGTTTGTGGGATTATTCCATTAAAAACTGCAGATATTTATTACGTTTGTGGGATTATTGCATTAAAAACTGCAGATTTTTATTACATTCGTGGGATTATTGCATTAAAAGCTGCAGATTTTTATTACGTTTGTGGAAAATGTGTTACGTTTGTGGGATTATTGCATTAAAAGCTGCAGATTTTTATTACGTTTGTGGGATTATTCCATTAAAAACTGCAGATATTTATTACGTTTGTGGGATTATTGCTTTAAAAACTGCAGATTTTTATTACATTTGTGGGATTATTGCATTAAAAGCTGCAGATTTTTATTACGTTTGTGGTTTATTACGTTTGTGGGCACTATTACATTCGTGGGCCTTACAAGGTGGATTTTGTGGCCTTTTAAAACACCACAAAAAATATATTTGCAGTTCAATGCAATGTGGCATTTTGAAGTGAACAGAAGCTCCAGTAAAATCATATTTTAGTTGATCTAGTATTGCTAACAAATGCTGACTGGAGGCTGTTGCCAATTTTGTGCAAACAAACTTTTTAGACGTCCCTCGAGTTTGTTATACTGATGAATTACAGTTGAGTCCATTCTGCCAGTAATATCATCAATGCACCTATTTAATGTGGGCATTAATACGGCAACAGAATGTGTCTTTGTGCACTTTTCATCCTGATTTTTTTTGTTTTATCCTTGCAAAAGAACAATGGTTTCCCCATTATTTATCTCAAGATGGCACATTTCAATTCCCTGATGCTCTGGAATGCAATGTGGCACTTTATAGTGAACAGAAGGTCCATTTTTTATTCTTTGTAGTAAAAAAGAATAGATTGTTTTTCAGTTAATTATCTGGTGGAGCTCAGAAATAAAATGGTAAAATCATATTTAAGTTGTTTATTGTGACTATTGTGGCTCACTTTTAGGAATATACTGGAGATACCAGATACTGGAGGTCTCATATGAAACTAGGAGATCTACACTGCAAAAAAAGAAAAGTTGGTGAACTCAAAATTTCAAGGCAACAAAAATTTAAGGTGGACAATTAAACTAAATATTTTAAGTTTTGTTTTTGAGTTTGCTCAACTAACGCCGCTATGAATGTCAGCTAATGTTGTGACCACAATTTTGAGTTAGCATTGATACGTTAATGGCTACTGTTGTAGCTGTAACAAGCTGCGCTGCTAGCATCAGTTAGCCGCTAGCATCAGTTAGCAGCTAGCATCAGTTAGCCGCTGGCATCAGTTAGCCGCTAGCATCAGTTAGCCGCTAGCATCAGTTAGCCGCTAGCATCAGTTAGCCTCTAGCGGCGGTCAGAACAAAAAACATCGCGGACAGTTCTCTCATTTTTAGTGAAAAAAATCAATATTTTGACTTAGTTTCTGCATAAAAATGGATTTTGATCACATTTCTAGTGAGAAATATATGTTTTATTTCCTAAATCTTCACTCAGTGAATGTACATAATCACTTTGTATGTTGGAATAGCCACGGGATATGACTGTCATTAACTTGCATTGTAGCGAAATCCGTGTCAATTTCATGGAAATTTGAGTGATTCCGTGATTTAATTTTGTGTCTTTTTTGGTCATTTTGTATCTTTTTTTTGTCCTTTTGTTTCTTTTTTGGGTCATTTTGTGTTTTTAAAAAAAAATCATTTTGTCTTTTTTGGTAATTCTGTGTATTTTTTGCTCATTTTGTGTCTTTTTAAATTTTTTTTGCCTTTTTTTGGTAATTCTGTGTCTTTTTTGGTAATTTTGTGTCTTTTTTTGTCATTTTATGTCTTTTTTAAGTCATTTTGTGTCTTTTTTTGTCTTTACGTGGCTATTCCACAGATTTTGAGTTAAGCGAATCCGTGGCTATTTCACAGATTTCTGTGAGACCATGTTGCATGTTTGACATCAGTTCAGTTTGACTGAATACCTCAAGTATCAGGATAAAATCGTATGGTGGGGCCTCTGCTGATTCACACCTCTATTCTTTGTCGGAGGCAAATTCAATGTAGATTACATTACAGCATTACAGCGAGGTGGTCCAGGTTTTTGTGGCCTTTAAAAGAAGTCTGCCCTCTCCACATGAGCTAAAGCTGGGCCCATTTGTTTAAATGATGGAACAGCCCCATGCTTACTTTATGCTGACAAGCAAGCTTAGCTGTTCTGTCCTGCATAAATGCAAAAAAAAGGATGAATGTGAGACCGCCGAGGTGACCAGGTGGCAGGTTTAAAAGTGATTTATGTTGAAATTTAGTTTGATAAATTGCAGATGTTGCTGTGAGAACGTTCATTATGGCCACCACACAAACAGTCCCTGGGAATATAAACCCCATATATATATATACCTCCTTAATGTAAAAGCAAAAGGTAGCAAACACCAGGAATCTGATTTCAAAATTGTACAATAAGCAATTTCCCTTTTGTTGTGAGCAAAGGGGGGGATTATTCATCAAAGCGGTGCTGGACGGTCCAATATCTAACAAAGCTCTTTGTTTTGTTCGGTGGCAAAAGATTAATGAACAGAGCGGAGTGACATTTCCAGCAGGGAGGACATTGATCTGGAGGCCTTCTGAAGATCCTCATTGTCCTGTTTACCCTGCAAACAATAGATGACAGTGAGGAAATATGTACGCTATCTCCACGCCGTACACACACACACACACACACACATTCACTAATCCAAAGGGCAAACTCACAATTTCATAAGCTGCTATATTTGTTATTAATCAAGAGTTCCTTCATAACATCTGAGGAGATTTTCTCGCCTGTTTTTATTTAAGGAACTGACTGGCGCCTGCTGATAGGATTTTTTGGCACCAGTGGAAAGTCAACGGGGACCTAAACCATTTCTTTTTGGAAATCAAACACATTCCAGCCATTTGGTTTCCTGACCTACAGTAAGAGTCGATACAAGTAATAGAACTTTTCTTCTTCTTCTTTTTTTTTTTTTTTTTTGTGTGTGTGTGTGTGTGAGAATTTAAATGAGCCAACTGTCTCGATTCCCTGTTGACTTGATCTAGTATTGCTAACAAATGCTGACTGGAGGCTGTTGCCAATTTCGGGCAAACAAACTTTTTAGACGTCCCTCGAGTTTTTTATACTGATGAATTACAGTTGAGTCCATTCTGCCAGTAATATCATCAATGCACCTATTTAATGTGGGCATTAATACGGCAACAGAATGTGTCTTTGTGCAGTTTTATCATGATTTTTGGTATTTTTTTGTTCTATCCTTGCAAGAGAGAGTAAAGACAACACTGCAAAACAGATAAAAACAGTAAATCTGAGGGAAATGATCTTGCTGCATGGACAAATAATTTAACTTGATGAAGATTTATTAAATTAAGATGATTAAATCTAGAAATAAGCATGTTGTGTGCTTAAAATAAGAAATTAACTCTTAAAACAAGATACATTAAAGCTGCAAGCAGCGATGAACTGGCCCGAGCAGAGTGACCTGATGATTATTTGTTTCTTACAAGATAAAAAAAACTTTTTGTGTCTTTTTTTTGGTGATTTTACATCTTTTGTGTCCTTTTTTTCTTTTTTTTTTTTCTTTTTTGGTAATTTTTACGTCTTTTGTTTCTTTTTTGGTCAATTACGTCTTTTTTGTGTCTTTCTTTGTGTCTTTCTTTGGTCTATTTGTGTTTTTTTTTGTGTCTTTATTTGGTCTTTTTTGTGTCTTTTTTTGGTCTTTTTTTCAGTTTTTTTGTGTATTTTTTCATTTTGTGTATTTTTACATCTTCTTTTGGTCAGAAAATGACCAAAAAAGACAAAAAAGGCACAAAAGAGATAAAATTAAAGCTGCAAGCAGCGATGAACTGGCCCGAGCAGAGTGACCTGACAATTATTTGTTTCTTACCAAGATAAAAAAAAAACACTTTAGATTTAGAAGTGTTAGATAATTGATCTTGTTTTGAGAGTTAATTTCTTATTTAAAGTGTTCAACATGCTTATTTCTAGATTGAATTATCTTAATTTAATAAATCTTGTCAAGGTAAATTATCTGTCCATGCAGCAAGATCATTTCCCTCAGATTTACTGTTTTTTTCTTTGTGATTTCGGCAAATATCATATCCTTGTCCAATTAATTGATCTAATATCGTGTCATGGTTTTACACTATTAACACCCCTACAGTGCATACGTGTTGCAGATCCTCTTGGCTTTTATTTCAGCCTGTAGCAGCCTCACATCTCCCCTGAGCACCTTTGTTTTTATGTGTGACGAACGCAGTTCTCAGCAGAAATACAGTGAAATTTTGTTTTGACAGTCGTATTGACATCATATAAGCAACAGTTCACTCCAGTCTGTATCTGTAGAATCTGTCACAAGCATGAATAAAGTCTATTTAACTTTCCTTTTTCAAAATAAAAGCCCTATGGCGTTTCCTTGTTGGCGTTTTCTATGGCGAAACTCTTCATTTGTGAACACAAAAACAATGTGAGTTTTATATGAATGGCACTTCACCGTGTTGTGTGTGGAAGGTCCCTTTAATTACTTTTTTTGGTAATTTTGTGTCTTTTTTTAATACTTTTTTGTCTTTTTTTTAGTACTTTTTTGTCTTTTTTTAATAATTTTGTGTCTTGTTTTTAATAATTTTGTGTCTTTTTTGGGGTCATTTTGTGACTTTTTAAAATAATTTTGTGTCTTTTTAAAATAATTTTGTGTCTTTTTTGGGGTCATTTTGTGACTTTTTTGGTCATTTTGTGTCATTTTTGGTCATTTTGTGTCTTTTTAACACTTTTGTGTCTTTTTTGGTAATTCTGTGTCTTTTTTGGTCATTTTGTGTCTTTTTTAAGTCATTTTGTGTCCTTTTTTTGGTCATTTTGATACTGCCTCCAGCGGCCCCCAGGTAAGTTGAGTTTGAGACCCCTGATTTAAAATTATTTACAGGAGCGTTTTAATGGAAAATGCATTGAACAATGCACAGCCCCATACATTTTCAGAAGCAGCTTTTAATTGTGTAAATCCGACTGTAGAAATTAGATGATGCATTCTTTGTAGAAGTCACATTCAGTGTAGATTACATTGCAGCAGCAGCGAGATAGCACTGTGTGTCCTGGTGTTAGACAGTAACTCCAGCCAGGCTGATGACCTTTTTCTGCTTCATGACTACATGCTCTCTCCACACCCTGTCTGTGCAGCATAGCAATTTAAAATGTACTGTGCAATTCCACATGATGATTGGGTGTGCTTACAAGTACAGAAACTCCACATCTAATCATCCCTACCTGTAATAAGTGTGACTTATGCAATCCATAGAGAACAGAGACGCAGTGGTGCTTTTTCTCCCAACCAAATCTGTTTGGCGTTCTGGTTCAAGATGATGTGACTTGATGATGAACCAGCCCTGATTTATATATGATGAGCACATGCTAGAGCTACTTTTCTACACTCCTATGTGAATTAACTACGTGACCAGTCAAAGTAATGAGGATTTTCTCAGGGATAGGAATGTAAAGCATTGTCTAAATTATTTAAATATTGCTGTAATGCAGTTTGACTGATGTTTTTTTGACATTGTGTAAGAAACCATGTAGAAAATATGTGATTTTACATGTTTTTGACGATGTATGTGGTCCTATAGTCCAGTTCAAATCATAAACAAAATGGGCAGTTTGTGGAAAAAACAAACAATGGTTCTGTAATTTGGAGGTATTTTGGATTGCTGATGAAGAGAAACATGACGTTGTTTTGCAAAACATGCCGCAAGTAAATTGCTTCGGTAATACTTTAGATTAGGGAACGCGTATTCAACATTAATTAGTTGCTTATTAGTATGCAGATAAGTAACATATTGGCTCTTAATGAGTCATTATTAAGTAGTTATTAATGCATTATTCTGCATGGCCTTATTATACAACCAGTCAGCCATTAACTAAGAGTTTTCCATCAATAACATCAGAATTATTGATTATCAGTAGTAAGTAAGGAAGTTGTTGTATAAGAGTTATTATCTTAATATGCTTTACTTTGTATGGACTTTATAAGGTGGTAGTACCACAAGGATAATTATTCTCTGTTAATAACACTTAATGAATATGGTCCGTTCCAACATAACTACCACCTCATTTCTGACATTGTGTTAGAAACCATGTGGAAAATATGTCATTTTTACATGATTTTGATGATGTATGTGGTCCTATAGCTCAGTCCAAAACATAAACAAGACGGACAGTTTGTGAGTTGACATAAATGTAACAATGGACACATGATATCGTCTCATATCAGTTCATGGCCGCTGAATTGAGGTATCGGCAAATATCGTATCATTGTCCAATTTGTGTGTAAAAAGGATGGGTTAAATGCAGAGTTTGAATAAAGTATTTCATCAATGAATCGATCTAATACCGTCCATCCATCCATCCATTCTCGTCCGCTTATCCGGGGCTGGGTCGCGGGGGCAGTAGTCTTGTGATTACACCCACCTGATGTTTTTTTTTGACATTGTGTCATTTTTACATGGTTTTGATGATGTTTGTGGTCCTATAGCTCAGTCCAAAACATTAACAAGACGGTCAGTTTGTAACAAATGTAACAACAGACATATGATATCATCTCATATCAAATAAATATCGTATCATTGTTGAATTGATCTAATATCGTGTTGTTATTAAACCCATGTTTTTTTTTTACATTGTGTAAGAAAGTTACCAGAAAATTAGAAATCAATACAACCATGGTGCTTTTATTCTGAAGGCGATGTACGTATGTGCATGCATGCATGCATGTGCACCTGCACATTAACACTGAGTTACCTTGTTTCCTTATCAAAAACACTTCTTGCTTTTTGCATATAGTCACTAAATTACTTTACACAGACATTCTTTATATTGTTTTTGTGGTTTGAACGTATGTTGTTTAAAATAAATGGAAAAATTAAATAATGATTCGAGTATTTTAAGTTACTCCACATTAACAGTCTTATCATGACATGTATTCTTACCAGATAATTTACTGTATTTCCTAAAGCAACCTGGTCTCACAGGAATCCTTGAAATAGCCACGGATTCGCTTAACTCAAAATCCGTGGAATAGCCACGGAATCACTCAAATTTCCGTGAAACTGACACAGATTTCGCTACAATGCAAGTTAATGACAGTCATATCCCGTGGCTATTCCATGGATATTTGTTCCTATTGGTTTGTTCCAAGTCACGTGACTTTCAAGGTCCCGGCGGTCAGAACAAAAAACATGGCGGACAGTTCTCTCATTTCTAGTGAAAAAATTAATATTTTGACTTAGTTTCTGCATAAAAATGGATTTTGATCACATTTCTAGCGAGAAATATATGTTTTATTTTCTAAATATTCACTCAGTGAATGTACATAATCACTTTGTATGTTGGAATAGCCACGGGATATGACTGTCATTAACTTGCATTGTAACGAAATCCGTGTCAGTTTCACGGAAATTTGAGAGATTCCGTGGCTATTCCACAGATTTTGAGTTAAGCGAAATCCGTGGCTATTTCACGGATTTCTGTGAGACCAGGTTGCTTATTTTAATTATTTTGTGTATTTTTTTTGTCATTTTGTGTCTTTTATTTAGTCATTTTGTGTGTCTTTTTTTGTAATTTTGTGTGGGTTTTTTTGGTCATTTTGTGTGTTTTTTTTAAGTAATTTAGTTTTTTTCTGTCATTTTCTGTCTTTTTTTTGTCATTTTGTGTCTTTTTTTTGTCATTTTGATACTGCCTCCAGCGGCCCCCAGGTAATTTGAGTTTGAGACCCCTGTTTTAGGGTGATGATGTCATAAAATATCTTGACAGACACTTGAAAACTCATTCAAAACCTTAAAAAATAGTTGAGTGATTCCGTGGCTATTCCACAGATTTTGAGTTAAGCGAATCCGTGGCTATTTCACGGATTCCTAAAGCCATGAAAAAGAGTTTTGGTGTGGCTCCTTGGGAAAATGAATTGCCCGCCCCTGATGTAGACAGTATGTCATTCTTCATGATTTTGCCCATGCATGAGGTCCTATAGCTCAGTCCAAAACATAAACAAGACGGACAGTTTGGACATTTTAGCTGCAAGTGATATTAGATGCAGAAACGCTGCCACAACATGGGGTTGAGTGAAGTGATGCCAGCTGCTCTGGAGAATGTTTTTTGTCCATATTGGCTTCCAACAAATGTATTTCTGCCCAGTTAGTGGCTGGACTCTGTAGTGGAGGAGGCCTCACCACGCTGCATGGTGTGTGTGTGTGTGGCGTCTGCAGAGGCCCAGTGACCCCCGGGCCGGGTTAATGGCTCTTTGCCCTGTGCCACTCATATTAACATAAGCCAGTGGTGTCTGATTAGCATGCCTAATGCGAGCAGATGAAGGCCCACTGTTGCTCCGCCAATCAAAATAATGTCATTATAGTTGGAATAATGGCGGCGGCTGCCAGTAGAGCCGAAGAGGAGGGAGAGATGAAGGGAAGACGGGTGTTTTTATTGTCCCCGAGAGGCCGCTAAGATCCAATCAGCAGGGTGTGACTTACAGTGTGGGGGCCCGGAGCCCCTCACAGCCCCTCCCCTCCACTCCAGCCCTCGCCTACACACACCGTGTGTGGATGTGTGTGTGTGTGTGTGTGTGTGTGTGTGTGTGGGAGCAGCCTCCATAACCAGCAGAGAAGAACTTTACATAAACACGCTGAGAGTACAATGGCCGCTTTTCTGTTTGATTTTCCTGCGGTATGAATTAATAACCGAGTGTGGATGATATGCATTTGTGCTTGCACAGGACTTTTGCATCGGCAGCTAATATTGTGTGTGTGTGTGTGTGTCGGTATGAGTGTGTGTGTGTGTGTGTGTGTGTTTGGCCAGCTCTCCAGTTATTGCTTTTGAAGTTGTTAATTAAACCCTCAACCATCTGGTAGCTCAATGAAATTACACTGAGCTTCTCAGCCATGAAAAAAACATGACTGACTGACTGACTAAATGAATAAATAAATAGATTAATAATTTAATAAATGCTTCAAATATCTCTTGTCTAAGTGAGGGAAAAACAAGAAGTCTTATTAATGTAAATTCGCTGCTCTATGCTGTCACCCCTGTTGCGTGTGTGTGTTTGTGTGCAAGTGTGTGTGTGTGTGTTGCCGTGTGCATGCATTCCTGAGTGTGTGTGTGTGTGTGTGTGTGTGCTTAGGAACGCTTGCAGGTGAATCAAAGACAGCTGTCAGTGTGTCAACCTTTGATCTGTGTCGATGTCTTCCTTCCCGCTCACGCTACCTTCCTCTCTGCTCTCTGCCTCCATACATGGTGAAACACACACACCTTGTCTAGTTTTCTGCATGGATGCATCTCTTTGTAGAACATGAGTGCAGAGGAAATATAAATATAGTGTATTTAATCTTTAATGGCCTCGTGCTGAATGCGTTCTGCAGCCGCTCCGCTGTAATATAATTCAACGTAATGTACTGCTCCACATGTTTTATTGTCTCTAATACTACACTGATTACATTTTCCATATGGTTGCATGCAAAATAATTGCATTTCTGCTAATATGCGTGATGAATTAATCCCCCTTGTAAATAAAGTATTGGCCGATGTTGAACATTGTCTGCTGATGATCCGCGTTTCATCACATCTTCTTCTGCCAATGTTGGTTCATTAAGTGGAAGGGAAAGCAGGGCAGGAGATTATAGCAAAGTGTACGCAATAATTGAATTAGTGCATCTATGAATATGTGGAGATGGTGACGAGACAAGTGCAGTGATGTTGGCTGGTTGTGTGTGAACCAAGCCTGCAGGATTTACAGTTTCTGGGTGTGTCACATGATGCCGAGATACTTACGTTGGTAAAGAAATGTCTGCAAATCAACGGCTAATTTCCTTTATTTGTTAAAGAAAAATAATGTAGTGTTATTGTTTTTCAATAAAATAAGATTCAAACATTGAACGTGTAGGCTGTGAGTTATAAAAAAATCGGTTTCGGCCAAAATCGGAATCGGCAGGTCAGGCTTTTTAAAAATCGGTGATCGTGATCGGCCAGAAAATTGCAATCGGTGCAATCACTGTAAAACCCAACTTATTGTTTCAACTTAAATATTTGAGTGTCAATGCTGCCAAAGAATTTTATGTCAAGACAACAAGGGGAAAGGAGCTACCTCAAATGATTCTTGCTATTTGACTCAATATTTTAGGTTAAAATGACTTTTTGCACAAATCTTGTTGTATTGAAAAGGAAAATTTTGTTAGAATAACAAACAAGCAACATTGGGTTTTACAGTGCTCCTAGTCTGTATTCTGTATTTTGTAATTAAATGCTCATTGTTGTGCAGCGCTTTGGACAATGGTGTTGTTTTTAAATGCACTTTATAAATAAATTTGGGTAAAACTTTACAATAACCAACTAAGTAATGTTTATAGATGGTTTATAAACCAATTTTTAACCATTTTTACAAAATGCTAAACACATTTAATCGTCAAATGTTTTCAACCAATTTCTTAAAGGTATATGAATCGTTTCTAAATCATTAACATACTTAATATGGTGTTAAAAATGTTATAATGAGTGCAACTAAAACTATTGGTAAACTATTAATTATAATTTAATTGTTTGTTAATGGTAAAGTAACCATAAATTTACATTAATAAACCATCTATTTGTCATTTATAAATGATTAACTTAGTTAAACAGTAATAAATTATGTATTTACCATTCTAAATGGCCTATATACGGTTTATAAAAGATGATTAGACATTAATAAATCTGTTTACCATTTATAAATGATGGTTATTGTAAAGAGTTACCTAAATTTGTATTGTAATGTATTATATTCTTTATAGCAATTAAACCAGCTGACATCAGATGTCTTCATGGGTCAAACGTCTACAATAATTCCAGTATTACCTCTTCATGCAGCTTTATGTTTCTATCATATCTGGTGTGTGTGTGTGTGTAGTGGGTGCAGCCCCAGCTGGGTGCAGCTCTGACTGGCTGGCTACAGACACTGATACGCCGATTGACAGACTATTGTCTGTGAAAGTGAAAGTAATAACAGTTTCTTTTGAGCTGGTGTTGGAGGGATTGAAAGGAGAGACTGACAGAGAACTTATTTAAAGGAACTAGAAAAAGTCCTGTCACTGTGTTGACGCCAGGCAGCCGGAGTTTCTGTAAGAACTTCAAAAACTTTGCTGCATTTACATAATATGAAAGCTTTTTTCCACTCCCAGTGAAATATTAGTGTACACAATATTCATAATATAATGTTTATAACCTAAAAAAAATCTCTTTTCTTATTTGTCCAGGACTCGGTTATTCATTTAATGTATTTATTAAGTTCTGTCTGTGAAGATTATAAGGACAGACTATATTAAACTAAATATATTTAACTTTTATATGAATTAACAATATAGCCATAATGAGGCACAATTCACTGTTTTGTGCTAAAATAATATTTTCTATATTTTTGAACATATTTTTGATTCACAAATTCATTACAATAATGCGTCCAGATATAAAATGTCATGGTTTCCTCCACACTTATATAGAATAAATATTTAATAAACTCTATAAAAATAAAAATACATTTGTTTAAAAATGTATAATCTAACAGAAAATAATCAAATATAATGTTTTTTAACAATGCGTAAAGAACCAAATCTGAATGAAAATTGATGAGAAAAAATGGTTAAATGTTACGGTAATGATAGAATAGTTTGCATTAAAATATGTGTATATTTTAATAAAATACATTTTGGTGATACCAGCTACCCTTGGGCATATTTAAGTGCTTGCCAAAGAAAAAAAAAACTTTTGTTGTTTTTATTTAATTTAAAAATGTGCTACGGTAATGAATTCTGCTCACAGTGTCTCTAAAAATGAAAAATACCTTAAAATTTTTAAAATAGATTATAAATTCATATTAACCCTTTATCAGGCAAAGAACTATATTTGGTAACTTCAGGTAATATTTCGAGAAAAAAGTTGCAAATTTACTAGATTAAAGTGGCAAACCTTCAAGAAAAAAGTCGCAGATTTAAGAGATTTAAAGCGGCAAATCTGTGCAAAAAAAGTCACAGATTTACGAGAAAAAAGTGGGAAAAAAGCAACTTTTTTCTCACAGATTCACCACTTTAACCCTTAATGGGACACTCATTGAAATACTTGCAAATTCCAAATTTCAACCCTAGAGAATATTGGAGGATATTACATACAGCCAGAATGTGTAAAAAAAAACATATGAAAATAATATTTTGAGAAAAAAGTTTACGAGATTAAAGTGACAAATCTACGAGAAAAAATTTTGCAGATTAATGAGATTTAAAGTGGTGAATCTGGGAGAAAAAAAGTTGCTTTTTCCCCCCTTTTTCTCGTAAATCTGCGACTTTTTTCGTGCAGATTTGCCACTTTAAATCTCTTAAATCTGCAACTTTTTTCTCGTAGGTTTGCCACTTTAATCTAGTTAATTTGCAACTTTTTTCTCGAAATATTACCTGACTCTAACTACCAAACATAGTTATTTGCCTGATAAAGGGTTAAACAGTGACTTTAGACTGTAAATGTTATAAAGGATCAAATAAAACATGTATTCAATGCTTTTGGATATCCGCTATGAGCTGCACCGTGTTCATGAGAATCACCCGACTGGTCTTCAGAGTACAAAGACGCCGCTGAATTTATAGAAAATGATGAATACAATACGTGAGCAGGGAATTTTTTTAGCACAGTGAAAAAATAACTTACAAGGGACAAATTGATTCCCTACGTGTCCACTGATGGAGGACGTTTTTCTCGCAGCACAATGGATTTCTCGGAGCTTTGCATTTCCTACACTTTATTTGTCGACCCGTCTAAAAGGCTTATGTGGCAGCAGACTAGCCATTTGTGCTATACATAGCATAGCGTCTGTGCTCTTTCTCTACCTCGGCACGGTGATGATGATGATGATGATGATGATGATGCTTTCTGGACTGTGCAGCCTCTTATTAAGACGGGTCACTAAGAGATGCACCTGGTGAGCAACAACTGTCTGGCTGTGCCGTCTCCGTCGTCTGCGGGAAAAAAAGCCCGGCTGGCATTTAACCGTGACCGCTGACACTGCAACAACTTGTCATTTTTAACTGTACCGCCGAGGCAAATTTTAAGATGCGAGTGGGAGGCTTTGACCTGAACCAGCTGGGGAGACTGAAAGCAGAGAGAGACGGTTTTGCGTGGTCAAGAGCGAGGCAGAAATATGAGACGGCTGCAGAGGGAATAAAGGGAATAAAGGGATCTATCAGAGCGAGAGAGAGAGTTAGGGAGGCTGTCAGTCGCTGCTTTAAGGTGGATATAGAAGGAGAAAAAGTGCACAGAGGAAGAAAAAGTCAGTAGAAGTTTAAAGATGCAGACAGAGTCGGATGCATTCAGATAAATGGCCGGATGCTATATCCTCAGTAATGTAGTGTAAATTAAATGCTGGGTAAATTATAGCCTCCATTTGGTGATTATCAGAAGACAAATAAGCTCTAATACGGAACAAATTAACATCAAGAATCACTGTGCTGCATATGAATACAGCGTTTTTGCTTTTTTTTTTTTTTTAACATTTTACACACTGTGGCCTTGTATTTCACTACATTATTTGAAATAAATATTAAATTTATAAGTCCTGCAGCTCTATGGAATCAGCACAATCATGGCTAGAAGTGTGAATAACTAAAAAATGTCTTTTGTTTAGAATAACACAGTTATAATACCAGAAATCATGAAAAAAATGAAAAAAAGTTCTCCACATGCAATACATATTGAATTATTTACATTTTTACAACCTCTCCTCTCCTGACCTCTCCTCTCGGCTCTGTGTAAACAGATTTTCAGTGAATTTTTGTCATGTGACCATTTAGCATTCTTTAAGGAACCCCAACGAGCGGTTTTAGGGCGTTTTTTTTGGCTCTTTTTAAATTTTACTCACTGTGGCCTTGTATTTCACTACATTATTTTAAATAAATATTAAATCCATAAGTCCTGCAGCTCTATGGAATCAGCACAATCATGGATAGAAGTGTGAATATAACAAAAGACAATCTTTTGTGCAGAATAACAGTTATAATACCAGAAATCATGAAAAAATGAAAAACATGCAATACATTTTGAACTATTTACAATTTTACAACCTCTCCTGACCTCTCCTCTCGGCTCTGTGTAAACAGATTTTCAGTGAATATTTGTCGTTTGTGTCGTTTAGCATTCCTAAAGCACACAACAAGCAGTTTTAGGGCGTTTTTTGTTGTTGCTCTTTTTACATTTTACTCACTGTGGCCTTGTATTTCACTACATTATATGAAATAAACATTACATTTATGAGTCCTGCAGCTCTATGGAATCAGCACAATCATGGATAGAAGTGTGAATAACTAAAAAATGTCTTTTGTTTAGAATAACACAGTTATAATACCAGAAATCATGAAAAAAAGTTCTCCACATGCAATACATATTGAACTATTTACATTTTTACAACCTCTCCTCTCCTGACCTCTCCTCTCTGCTCTGTGTAAACAGATTTTCAGTGAATATTTGTCATGTGACCATTTATTCTTAAAGCACTATTTAAGTGACCATTTAGCATTCTTTAAGGTTTTATTTTAACCCTCAGAACCCCAACAAGCAGTTTTAGGGCATTTTTTTTTTGTGCTCTTTTTACATTTTACTCACTGTGGCCTTGTATTTCACTACATTATTTGAAATAAACATTAAATCTAAAAGTCCTGCAGCTCTATGGAATCAGCACAATCCTGGATAGAAGTGTGAATATAAAAAAAAACAATCTTTTGTGCAGAATAACACAGTTGTAATACCAGAAATCATGAAGAAGTTAAAAAGGTTGAATTTCTCGAATAAATTATTTTCAAAAAAATTGAATAAAATTACATTTATATATATAACACCTTTACAAATGTACACAAGTGTTATGAATATATGAAAAACAAAAGATACATATTGAACTATTTACATTTTTACAACCTCTCCTCTCCTGACCTCTCCTCTCGGCTCTGTGTAAACAGCCTCTCCTGACCTCTCCTCTCGGCTCTGTGTAAACAGATTTTCAGTGAATTTTTGTCATGTGACCATTTATTCTTAAAGCATTATTTAAGGAATTATTTTAACCCTCAGAACAAAACAAGCAGTTTTAGGGCATTTTTTGTTGTTGGTCTTTTTACATTTTATTCATTGTGGCCTTGAATTTCACTGCGATATATAAAATCTATATGCAATCTATAATTCCTGCAGCTCTATGAAATCAGCACAATCCTGGATAGAAGTGTGAATAACTAAAAATGTCTTTTGTTTAGAATAATACAGTTTTAATACCAGAAATGATATATAAAAAGGAAAAAAAAGTTTAATTTCTCTGATGAATTGTTTTTTTAAAAACTGGAATAAAATGGAATTTATATATACAATGCTTTTTAAAGTGCCCACAAGTGTCATGAATATAGGAAAAAATAATTGGGTCCCCACATGCTTTACATATTGAACTATTTGCATTTTTAAAACATATACTTGCAACCTCTCCTGTCCTCTCCCCTCGGCTCTGTGTAAATGGATTTTAGTGAATATTTGTCGCCTGACCTTTCGTCTCAGAGTGCAGAATTGAATGTTTTTAACAGGATCTAGTTATTCCAAACCGTTTATTTCCAGCAACATTTTAAATGAGACATGTAGAATGAAGTGATTTTGACAGAAATATCTTAATTTTAAGCTTCATATCGGTTCGTTTTTCTAACAGAAACATTTGTAACCTATGATCCGTTCGAACACTGTTAGAAGGTTCATGTGTCGGTCATGATGTCTGTTTTTACAGTTTCTTTCTATGATAAATGGTGTATTTCCTGCAATCTTTGAAAGAAAACCTCCATTTCAACCTTTCAAACATACACATATATACACACACAAGCATGTGCCAGATATGTTATATAAAGTATCATTCAAAAAGGTAATTGCATTCACAGAATTAAGGGCTAACTGCAAAGCAAAAAGTATGTCGACACATTAGTCAGTGCTCCCCCCTCTCCGTCCTTTTTCTCTCTGTTGTTCTGTGATGAGATTCCATTAGACGCCATTAAATCTCTGCCTAAGAGCCCTCCGAAGCTTCACAATTACAGAAATAAAAAAATCACAATCCTCATCGAGCGCTCTCCTGCATTAGGGGGCTGCCTGGAGTCGCGTGGGAGCTGTTACGCGGGGCCCCGGCACAGACCGAGTCAGAGGCTCTGCAGAGCTGCAAAGCACAGCTCATTAGAATGACTAAGAGCCCCAATGAAGGCCCTTATGTGAAAGCCATAATGGAGCAGGGCTCTTGTGCCGGAGCCGTAATGGAGGCTCTTGTGCGGCTGCGGCTCGTCTCCCCTCCGCGCTGCAGAGGCTTGAGCTGAAACTGCACGGCTGGAGAGGTGACCCCCGCCGAGTGGCCCCCGAGGGGCTCCAAACACTGTGTGGCTATTGTGTGGCTCTCTGGTCGCAGAGCAGAAGGCTTTCTCTGAGCTCTGTCACTCTGTGGAGTGTGCGGAGGTGGTTCGTTAAAGGAATATTTGATCGAGGAGAAGGACACGCCGATATCACTCTGTCCCTTTTATGATACGGCCACTGGGGGATGCTCAAAATTTACATTTTGGCTTTAACCCTCTGGAGTCTCCAAAAGCTCCAGATCCAGACTTCTTGATGACATCCAGACTAGAAAACAAAGCAGCGTGGAGCCCTACTGTAAATTTACCTCTAAAGTTCTGGCTGTAAACTCCATGAGGACCAAAGGATGAAAACAAATGACTAATAAAAGACACAAAATGTCAAAAAAAGACACAAAATGACAAAAAAAGACACAAAATGACCAAAAAAGACACAATATGACCAATAAAAGACACAAAATGACCATAAATAAGACACAAAATGACTAAAAAAAGACACAAAATGACTAAAAAAGGACACAAAATGACGAAAAAAAGACACAAATGACCAATAAAAGACACAAAATGACGATGAAAAAGACACAAAATTACAAAAAAAGACACAAAGACACAAATGACCAATAAAAGACACAAAATGTCAATAAAAGACACAAAATGACAAAAAAAGACACAAAATAACTAAAAAAGACACAAAAAAGACACAAAATGACCAAAAGAGACACAAATTAAATACAGACACACTAGATTCAAGAAAGAAAGCATTTTAACCCTGTGTAGTGTCCAAAAACTCCAAATAATCCAGACTTGTTGACTCCATCCAGACTAGAAAACAAAGCAGCGTGGAGCCCTACTGTAAATTTACCTCTAAAGTTCTGGCTGTAAACTCCATGAGGCCAGTTTCAGTTTGATGATGATATACCAAGTAAAACTGGAGACAAGCTCAAATAGATTTAGAATCAAATGATAGAACTAGAAAATTTCCTCTGGGGAAATTCTGAAAGGGCCACGGGGGCTACTGCCGGTGTGTGTACACTATGATGAGATTCTTCAGAGACTTCAAACAATTAATACTAGTAATGTTATGATACTATATAATATACAAGGAGCACACCTACAACAAGCATTCCTTTTCAAGTATTTATTTATACAGTAACCTATGACCTTTAACCTCAAAATGTGTGTGTGTGTGTGTGTGTGTGTGTCTGTGTGTGTGTGTGTGTGAAACGTGTATCTGGAGGAGTGTGCGCGCTTACACGTACATGTGTGCGTGCATGTATCTGTAACTGTAATTACATAAAATGACCTGTGTGTGTGTGTATCTGTAACTGTAATCACATCAAAGCATCAAAGGCTTTGCGGTCAACCAATCAGAGCAGAGCAATCAACAGAATTAACTGCCACCTGAATGTACCGGAACAGTGACAGCAGCCAGAGGTGGACAGACTGGAACTTCTGGCCTCGAACAGAAAGCATTTTTGGCAAAACCATAATACCTATCATTGACCAGACTCACTAATTATTGTTCTTTTACGCTCATTTTTTTCCGGCCGTCCAATTCACTTCAATGCAAAATTTTGGGCAGTTTTTCGTGACTTACAGCGCCAAAAATTCGTATTCCGTAGAGAAAAGAAATAGCACACTGATCCCGATCAAACCGCACGTTTTGATATATAATTTGTATCAAATGATATGTAAGAGTTAATTTCTTATTTTAAGTGTTCAACATGCTTATTTCTAGATTCAACAATCTTAATTCGAGAAATCTTGTCATGTGAAATTATCTGTCCATGCAGCAAGATCAATTCCCTCAGATTTAGTGTTTTTATCTTGTTTTTGCAGTGTGCAGGTTGATGGTGCACGGCAAAATAATGCATCATGCAGTAACACAGAACAGGCAAAAAATCTGCAAAGATTCCCTTTAAACAGAAGTTATCCACACTCTGATTCAGACCCGCTCCAAAAAAAAGAATGACTTCTTGTTTTGCTCCATGCTTCACTCTTCCACCAAGTTTAATGAAAGTCGGGCGAATAGTTTTTTCCATAATCCTGCTGACAAACAGACAAACAAACACACAAATCGAACAGAAAATATGACGTCCTTGGCAGAAGTAATAAACCACTTCACTTCTCTGGATCATTGCTTTCATCCGGTGCCATCAACAACAACAACACAATTCTGAGGTAAGACACTCAAAACTTCTGCTGCTGCTGTTGTTCTGGCATAAAAAAAACAAACTGTGATGGTTTTAATTTAAACTTAGTTGCACAACGATTCTCGACTCGCAAGTTCTGAGTTGAAACTTTTGATGAAATTATACCTCATGAAGCTGTTTAGCGACCTTGTATCTGTGAGCCACGTTTTAATTCAGTCAGGCGGTAGCAGCCGCCGTAGACGGCGTCTCTTTATAAATATATCCTCTGTGTGCTGTGAGGTTGACAAGCAGAGTGTTCTCGCAGCCTCTCTAATTTCTCTCCCTGTTAAATATCACTAGTCCTGCTGCTGCTGCTGCTTAAATGCAGCCCCGTTTTTAGCGGAGTGACATTTAAAAAGAAACACGAGACCTTTTGCAACACGGGCTCTGTGTGAAAAAAAAATGAAACTCCTGAAGAAAAAAATCTCCTGCGTGAAACGCTAAAGCCGCGCTTTAATTATAGGAGTGTTAAAGTTAAAACTCATATTCATGTCAGTGGAGGTGGAGAAGATTAATTTGTGCAGTCTAAAAATGGATGAAACATTTAACTTGTGAGGGAGGGATGTGCGTATCATTCTCGCTCTCGTTCCTGTAATATGGACGAGATTGTTGGCAGTCGTGAATGCCAGGTCATCTCACTCTCTACTTTACTGTGTGTGTGTGTGTGTGTGTGTGTGTGTGTGTTCCCGTCTGCATCTCTATCTCAGTGTGTGGGCACATGAGCTGCAAAGCTGTTGCATGGCCTCATCGATTTCATGCCCTCTTCTCACATCTATTCACATCTCCTCTCCGACTCACCTCCCTCCTCCTTCTCTTCTCTTTTTGGTCCGTTGCCCATGGCGATGGTTCACCTCGGTAACCAGCGGCTGAGCAGGAAGTGGGAGGCGGCCTGGTGAGAAGAAGAAGAAGAAGACCTCCCGTGAGTGTTGTGTAAGGCGGTCACGTGACGGGGGGGGGTCTTCGATCGGCGCCAGCGGGCGGGGTGAGGGGTCGATGGCGAGGGGCTTGTTCGCTGCAGGCTTGAAAAAGCGGAGGGAGTATGTTAGACATCACCATCGATCCACGTGCTCCTCCGTGGCCGGAAACCGCCGATAAAGAGTACACAATCCCAAAAAAAAAAGCTTATATTTGAAACCTTTAACTATTTAAAATTCTTTAATGAGCATGATAGTGTTTTGAAAGGAAAAAAAACAATTCAAAATCAAATTTTATGTTGGACTAAAGGACTAAAAAAGACAAAAATGTCTAAGAAAAGACACAAAATGAGAAGACAGAATGACCAAAAAAACAGAAGACAGACAATGACTAAAAAAAAGACACAAAATGACCAAAAAAGATGCAAAACAACAAAAAAAAAAAAGACACAACAGACACAAAACTAGAAAATTTCCTCTGAGGAAATTCTGAAAGTGCCATGGGGGCTACTGCCGGTGTGTGTACACTATGATGAGATTCTTCAGAGATTTATAACTATGCCCTTTAACCTCAAAATGTGTGTGTGTGTGTGTGTGTGTGTGTGAATCGTGTATCTGGAGGAGTGTGCACGCTTACGCGCGCATTTGTGTGTGTGTGTGTGTGTAGCGAAAATCGCATAAAGTTACCTGTGTGTGTGTGTGTGTGCGCGCGTGTGTGTTTGAAGCATGTGTATGCATGTGTGAGGAATGTGCTCACTTATGCGCGAGCACTGGTCCCATACCGCTATTGCTCGGTGCGATTGCACCATGGCCCTAATTACCAAATTGACCTAAAAGACACAAAAAAGACACGAAAATAAATGAAAATGATTCAAAAATGGACAAAATAGCCCTATAAGACTCCGTAGAGTTAAGGTGATGTGTTGATCTGTCAGATGCATATGTCACTAAGAAGGATAAAGAGTACACACTCCAAATAAAAAGCTTGTGCACATACACTCTCACATCACATGGGTGGATGGAAGCTGCATGAAGGAAGCAGAACAAGAGTGTTTGAGGGAATAAGAGCTTTAAATATGAAGCTAAAGGGTTCTCTAAAGCACCTTCCAGGGGTTTTCTGCCTCTCTGCCAGATGTGAGGACTTTGGGAAGTAGGCCAGTGCGTCCTGGTGGGAGGGAGGGTTATTTTCAGCCGGGGTGTTGGACCAGAGGAAAGCCTTCAAATGCTGCTGGCGGGGGGGCTTCCAATATAGAGGGCCATTCTTCCTTACTGACACTTTACCTGGGGGCCGCTGGAGGCAGTATCAAAATGACCAAAAAAAGACACAAAATGACTAAAAAAGACACAAATTACTGAAAAAACACTAAATTACTTTAAAAAAAGACACAAAATGACCCAAAAAAGACACAAAATGACCCAAAAAACCCACAAAATTATTTTAAAAAGGCACAAAATGACCCATAAAAGACACAAAATCACCAAAAAAGACACAAAATTACAAAAAAAAGACACAAATTACTGAAAAAACACTAAATTACTTTAAAAACGACACAAAATTACCCCAAAAATACACAAAATTACCAAAAAAGACACGAAATTACCAAAAAAAGTAATCAAAGGGACCTTCCACACACAACACGGTAAAGTGCCATTCATATAAAACTCACATTAAACTTTCATATCAAGGTGGGGGCCACAAAATATCGTCACGAGGGCCGTAATTGGCCCGCGGGCCGCAAGTTTGAGACCCATGCTTTAACTGGTCCATTTACAGGAAAATCAAGGGTTCAAAGATGATGAAAAGTGGCTTTTATGAGGGGTGTGATACAGTCAGTTTAAGGTTCACAATATCAGCTGTTATTAACCCATTTAAGGCGGGAAAGCATTTCCACATTTCTACCATTAAAACCTGTTGGGCGCTGTTTCATTATTCTACCATTAAAGCCGGGAAAGAGGATACGTCGTTTTGTAGTATTTGTAGTTTTTTTCCACCGATTTTCGGTCTCTTGGCCAATGAAATGCATCAGAATACATTTGGGAGTGTCACAATGCATCATGGGACTTTTCCAGAACAAAAAAAAGACACAAAATGACCAAAAAAAGACACAAAATGACCAAAAAAAGACACAAAATAACTAAAAAAAGACACAAAATGACCAAGAAAAGACACGAAAAGACACAAAATGACCAAAAAGACACAAAATGACCAAAAAAGACACAAAATTACTAAAAAAAAAGACACAAAATTACTAAAAAAAGACACAAAAAACCTAAAAAAGACACAAAATGACCAAATAATCTTAATTCAAGAAATCTTGTCAAGGTAAATTATCTGTCCATGCAGCAAGATCATTTCCCTCAGATTTTGTGTCTTTTTTTATTTTTAGACACACCTTTTTTCGCAGTGTAAACAAAATAAACTGTCAAAATGTACTAAAGAACATATTTTTACATGTATTTTCCAAAGACAGCGGAAAAATACAACCTTCCCCTTTTTTGATTTAAATTTTTTTCAAGTTAATTTATAAAGTTAATATCCTTGAGAGTTATTTCTTGGAGTTCATGATAATAATTTCTTATTTTCCACAAAAAGAAAAACAAAGTACGACTGCAGCTCTGAAGTCGAGCTCTGACCCGAAAACAGGAGAATCATTACTTCCCCACATGACAGAAACAAAATAAAACTCTTCTCACTAACAATCACCAACTCTGGTTTGGTGGAAACAAACTTTTTTTTGACTCTACATGCTTTTTCTGCCACTTGCTGTCTTTCTCTGCCATTATTGGTCCTGTTTGTCAGTTAGTCACTGTTCAGAGGGCAGCTTGTTCTACGGAGGCACACCATTACATTTGCAAAGCTAAAAGACAAAATAAATAAAAAACCAACAACCAGATATATTTGTTGACATATTTGTCCTATCGCCCAACCCTAGGGTAGCATTCAAGTGTTGATTTATAATTCAAATGTCAGTTTTTGAGACTGATATCTTAGAGGGGAACAAAATAACCAATTAGTGATAAGGCAGCTGATATAATTCATTTTTGAGCTGGAATGAAAACAGACCTTTATATGTGGATTATGCATCAATTGTGCACAGATGTGACTCAAAAGGCTGCTTTCTTAAACAAATAGCTTTCTTCAGGAATATTTATTATTATTATATGTTATTAAACAGTGTATGTCGACAACAGTTCCCCTCCTAACTGCCCTTTCATTGTTGCTTTTGTGCAACATGTAAGTGTCAAATGAAATAACATTTTATTTGTCCAGTGCTCTGCTGGACCAACTACATGATGATGACACCATTTCTAAATGATGTCAAACATTGTTTTCTGCATAATATGTTTGTTGGTTTTAAATCTAAAATAAAATCATCGCTTAAATCCACTCAATCATGCACCTACCAACTATAAACTCAAACATTAGCTCACTATTTTGCAATCTCTTTAGTGTTGTCTTTTAACATTGTTTTATGTTTTGTCTTAATACTGTGACCTTCCTCTTGTTGTATTGTGTTTTAAGAGTGTGAAACTTTGTTGTTGCTGTTTGAAAGGCTTGTTTGTTTGTGTTAGATTGATGTTATTTGTTCCTGCCCAGGGACTACAGATGAAATTTAGCTAGTAGCTAATTCTGGTACGGCTGAGAGCCATGCACTGTCCCTGTTAAATAAACGAATAAATAAATAAAAAAATGTTCTGTAAAAGCAGTTTTCATATCAGACAACATATTGGCCAATAATTAATATATAATAGGCCAATGTTTGCCAGCCAATATATCTGTTAGGATGCATTTCTTAGTAATTCTTCACAGCATGCATTCATAAACTCAGCGTAAACTTATACTTAGGTATGCGTGTAGTTGAGGAACAAGACTTTGTGTCTCAACTGACCATTTTATTCAGCTATGAAAGGCTGACCACACATGACCACATATATTACATCTGTGTTGAAAACTTTACCATGTAAGCACAATGTGAAGCAACCTGCAATGTACCAGAATAACTACCACGACGAGTATATAACAAAAAAAAGATAGCATAAAGTCAGATGTCACATGACTGCTTTGAAAATCACCATGAATCATCTGAAAATAGCCTAACTCTGCAGCGTTATTTCAACAACTTCCCGACAAGATATCCTGACATACTGGTGCCAATAGATTCCTTAGATCTTCTAGTTTCATATGAAACCAGTACCTCCAGTATATCTCTAAAAATGAGCCTGATACGGCCTCCAGAACGGCGAAAAACGGCCGTCGACACTTGACAGTCATGAATCGATATAATATTGCCATGCAAAATACTGCAAAACTACACTGTAAAAAATAATCTGTTTAATTTACGGTAAAATACCGGCAGCTGTGGTTGCCAGAACTTCATCGTAAAAATTACAGTGAGTGGATTTTCTATTCTAAATTTAAATGTAAATATCAGCAAAAACTGTAATTTAGTCTGAATAATCCTGTTATTTTTAGGGTAATTGTGTCATTCATTCACACATCATGGTATTTCTCCGTAAATTTTGCATGAAAATGTTATATTTTTCAGCAAAACTGTGTGTTTCTTCCAGTTTATGACAGAAAAAAGTAAAAGTTTTGCGCTATTCTTTGATTTACGGTAATTAAAAGAGTCTAATACGGTGATATACAATTTTTCATTTTATGCCCTATTTCTGATGTATTTGACAGAGATTTACTGTTATTTCTACAAACCTTTTTTACAGTGTATGCTGTATCAATTTTTCCCACATCTCTACAAGATCCTGAACCAGATGCTTGGTTCATGTCTGTGTGAATGAAGCCTGATGGCGGCTGGTGGCACCATGTAGCGTAGCCTCCGCCACCAATATGAATGTAACTGAATGGCTGCATTGTCTGTGCTGTTAAAGCACTTTGAGGGGTCGATAAGACTATAAAAGCAAGTGAAGTCCATTTACCGTTTTGCCGTAGCATCCATAGAAATGTACTCTAATGTAGCTGGCTGTACCTTTGTCTGTTTACCTTTGTCTGTTGTCATGGCAGGGAAGTCTGCAAGCACGCCGTGCATTCCTGTGACCGGGCACGCCGCTCTTTGTGTGCATGTGCGTGTTTGTTTGTGCGTGCGTGTTGCTAGCGGCTGCATGGGGCTCAGTGCTTACTCAGTAATTCCCTGGTCCCAGGCTGTGTATTAGCGGCTGATCCAGCCGACTGGGCCAAGCATCCACATTCAGTCGGCTTGGGATGTGCAGCTCAGAGCAGGAAGCTGCCCAGGCTCTCTGATGCCTCCCTAAGCTCTCCAGCACAGAGCAATTTACTGGCACCGGATTGGCACAATCACTGTGTGTGTGTGTGTGTGTGTGTGTGTGCTGAGTGTTTGTGCTCATTTCAGTTTACTCCTGCTTTTTGTCATCTTCCTCGCCTGTTCACTACCTCGGTCATTGGCCTGTCATGGCCCGGCCTGGATTGGTTTGCCGGTGCAGCGCGGCGCTCTTCTTTCATGCCAGGCCAAGCCGACAGTGACACTAACAACCAGAAACATCAGGATTTCTCAACCCGAGCACAGCCTCCGTTCTCCTTCTTTCATATTATTTCTGTTGTTCTTCTTTGTCTGTTATCGGTCAACTTCTTCATCTGTCTCCTTTCATTTAACCCTTTGATGCACAACATGGGTCTAAAGTGACCCCATATATGGAGGCCTATGAGTTTTTATGTTTGATATCTTTGCAATAAATTATTATTTATTATTCAGTATTTCAGGTTTGTTTTTGATCATCATACATCCTAATTTTATGTTTTCCTTTTATTATTATTTTTTAATAAAATCCATTTTTGTGTCCCTACTCTTCTAATGCACAACATGGGGGAAAAATGACCCGTATCCATTTTTTTAGCTAAGTAGCTTGCTAAGCTAACTACTTAGCTAAGTTCTTGGCTGAATATTTAGCTAAGTAGCTTGCTAAGCTAACTACTTAGCTAACTTCTTGGCTAAATATTTAGCTTAGTAGTTACATTGCTAAGGTAACTACTTAGCTAACTTCTTGGCTAAGTAACTTGCTAAGCTAACTACTTAGGTAACTTCTTGGTTAATATTTAGCTAACTAGCTTGCTAAGCTAACTACTTAGCTAACTTCTTGGCTAAGTAACTTGTTAAGCTTACTACTTAGCTAACTTCTTGGCTAAGTAGCTTGCTAAGCTAATTACTTAGCTAACTAACTTGCTATGCTAACTACTTAGCTAACTTCTTGGCTAAATATTTAGCTAAGTAGTTACCTTGCTAAGGTAACTACTTAGCTAACTTCTTGGCTACGTAGTTACCTTAGCAAGGTACTTAGCCAAGAAGTTAGCTAAGTAGTTACTTTAGCAAACTACTTAGCCAAGAAGTTAGCTATGTAATAACACAAACTTTTTTTCTTCATAAAGTATGAGAGGCAAAATGGAAATAATGATCTGTTGTTATCAAAAACAAGATATTTAAAAAATAAAAAGAATAATGAATCATAAAATAAGTTGATATCAAAAGATAGAGCACAGAAACACACAGCAGCATTAAATAACATGGGAAATGAATGCTTGTTTTGCATCACAGGGTTAAAAAATGTCTGGGGATACGGTGACCTCCACTGTCATAACTGCTGAATAAAGATATCTTGTTTTGTATCTTTGCCTCTTGGTAATTTGCTAACAGGGCCCACTGGACTGTTAGATTCTGTACTCTGCTCTGTCATTTATTCTGAGTTTCTGTCATTGTCCATCCGTGTCTGTGTGTGGTTAAAGCAGCCAGTCAGTCTGCCAGCCGGTCCAGTTCTCTGAAATGCAGCTAAATTGGCTCATTTATGTAAACATTCAGTCCAGGGCTGTCTTGCCCAACCTCGGCCTCAAACAACAAGTCTACAGGGGGAGCTTTGGACGGCTCCCTGTTGCAAAACTACAGGCATTGTTAGAAACTAAAACAAAACAAACAGAGGCATTGTTTGCCAGACATATTGTATTTAGGATAATGATGCGTTTGACAGAGATTTCTCCTTGTGTCATGGCATTGTTGGATGATGAGGTGAGCTGCAGCTTGAGTAGACAAGGTTGTGATGGGAAACTGAAACACAGAGCAGAGCAGTCTTGATCATGACGTGCAGTATTTGTGTAGTTTTGGTTTTAATTAAGTTACAAAAGACATTTTGTTTGTATTATGTTGAAATTTGGTATGATTTTGTTTGACACTGCCAATGCTGAGACAATTGGTGCTTTGTGCAGCAAGGTTATTTTTTGGCTTTTTAAAAACCTTAAAAAGTCTTTCTTTCTTATGTCCAGACTACACTAATATTGTCAGTATTTAAACAATTTGTAAAGTTAGAGTTTCCAGCGATGGCTGCATCATTTTGTGTCTATTTTGGTCATTTTGTTTCTTTTTTGAAGTAATTTAGTTTTTTTCTGTCATTTTGTGTCTTTTTTTGGGTCATTTTGTGTCTAAATTTAATTATTTTGTGTATTTTTTTGTCATTTTGTGTATTTTTTTGGTCATTTTGTGTCTTTTTTTGTCATTTTGTTTCTTTTTTAAGTAATTTAGTTTTTTTCTGTCATTTTGTGTCTTTTTTGGGTCATTTTGTGTCTTATTTGAATTATTTTGTGTATTTTTTTTTGTCATTTTGTGTCTTTTTTGGTCATTTTGTGTCTTTTTTTTGTCATTTTGTGTGTGTTTTTTTAAAGTAATTTAGTTTTTTTCTGTCATTTTATGTCTTTTTTGATCATTTTGTGTCTTTTTTTTAGTAATTTTGTGTCTTTTTTTGTCATTTTGATCCTGCCTCCAGCGGCCCCCAGGTAATTTGAGTTTGAGACCCCTGTTTTAGGGTGATGATGTCATAAAATATGTTGACAGACACTTGAAAACTCATTCAAAACCTTAAAGAATATTTTTTTCAAAGTATTTACAGTGAGTAGGATGAGCTGCCACCAGGCAGTACTCAGAGTGAGAGGTCTTCCTGTTGGTTGAGAGACTTTCTGGGTCTCTTGGACTAAATATCCAAAGTGTTTTTGGGTCACAAAGTGAGATTAATTGTGTAAAAGTGCACAAGGCCTCGGTTGTTGACACATATTATTGGAATTGCAATAACATGTCATGTCCTGTTGTAGGGAGAGACGGAGTCAGTGTGAGGCCTGCTCCAGTTCGATGACAGATCATTACTTATAGCCAGCTGGTTTGGCTTAAAGCAGACAGCAGGACTGAAATCCAGTCAAATTTGTAGAGTTTAGGGGAATTGGTGGATTGTACCCTAGTTTTAATCCACCGGTCTTTATTCATAGCTCTTGAAAATAAACCTAACTGAGCGCATTTGGCAGTATTTATCTAATTCAAGATTTTTTGTTAATGCCAGTGGTCGGTGCTTTGGAAATTAGGTGAACACGGCACACAATAACTCTACAGTTTATTGCAAAAGATATCAAGTCCCTACATCTTTTAGCCTGTTTATGCACCATATCTATCCCCTCGTGGAGTTTGCGTTGTCATTCATTGCACTAAAATTAATTTCGGAGCTCAAGCCGGTATGATCTGAGTATTATCTCCTGAAGCCAAAACAGGGAAGAGATGCTGCTGCATTGTGTTTGAGCTGGTAATCTAAATTGTTTTCCAGTCTGAATGTTTGGTGAGCAAGTCACTGTAAATGGCAAACACAACCACTGCAACGTGTCACCATGGTAATGTGGTATGACGTGGTTAACAGTTGTACCTGATGGACAGTGCTTAGGAAGAAATATTTACATAATTTATACATTTAAACTGAATAAACTGCCTGTCAGGTGTATATAGTCTTCATAGCCTGACTAAATATTATATCACTGCTTATAATAACTGAGGTTAACTGCAATGGAGAGTTTATTTCTACTGGTTTAAGATCTGCTTTGTTTAAATTCCATGGAATCACAATGTACAATGTAAGTAATGGAAAAATGGTAAATGGTAAAATCTATAAAGCAGTTTGGCTGCTGCTTTTTCAACACCACAATATAAACGATTCAGAATATATATATATATACAGTGCTTAACAAATTTATTAGACTACCTGTCATAAAAATGAGAAAAACATAAATATTTTAGAAAACATTCAAAGGTTTGTTTAAAATGTTATTTATTTGGCAAATAACAAACTGAATTCACCTTTTTATACCCAAATTTAAGTCGAAGTCAGAAATTAATCAAGCATAACATTCAACCACTAAAACTAATTTATCTGTCCAGGAATCCAAGTAAATAACTATAATTTGAAATCTTTATCAGGAAATAAGGTGGACAAGGTATATATATGTATGTATATATGTATGTATGTATGTATGCATGTATGTATGTGCTATTTTGTATGAATTATTCATTTTTTTGTTGTTCTTGTTGTGTTTTTTTGTTTTCCTGAGAGTATTGTGCATTTTTACAGATATTGCACATTTGAGAAAATATATTTTAGCATGTTAAAACGGCAAAATTATAAGTATAAACATCAATGAATAAATAAATTTAAATATATAAGTGGTATATGACATATATAATATAGAAAAAATACAGAAGGCCTAATATAGGCCAAATGCGGTCGCATAAACATGTGCTTTACTATTTTTAGTTTTTTTTTGTAAAACAGTAAATTTGATAATTCATGGAGAACAACAATAATGATATTTTAGCATTAAAAATATATTTTCCGTTAAAGAGCTTCTACATACTGGTGTACTAACAATTACAGAAGCATAAAAAATGACTGTGTTAATTACTAATGCTGTTAATTTAGGACAGCTGTGGCACAAACCAGTGGTCTAATAAATGCATTAGGCACTATATATGGAAGGGAACAATGTAAATATAGCTCTGTGAGAGAATTACTAGGAAACAAAGTCAAATCACATAATTCCTCTATCAGATAATAAGGCTAAAATGCAGAGAATTCATTTCTTCTGTACTGTAGGTGCACATGGATGAGCACAGAAAATGATCTAATTTGTTTGCGTGTATGGTAGATCAGAAATGTGAAAGCTCTGGCAGTCAAGGAACAATAAGCCAGTCTGATTTTTTTTTCTGAATCAAAATGTCAAATGCTAGGAACTGATCCAGGATTTTAATTAGATTGAGCTTTTAATTCACTCGCGATACACAAAGAAAGGAGTGCGGCAGGTGATAATGGGTGATAAGTTTTAAATAGAAAAAAAAAACTGCTGGATTTTCAGTTTTTGACAGTGGATGGATTATCAGAGCGTTACATCACTGGTGGTGTAATATTATCAGTCTCACGTTGAAAAGAATAATTGATACATTGATTGGCAGAACAGTCAATTAATAGTTTTTTTATTCATCAAGAAAAATGCAAAATATTTGTTCGTTTGAGCCTCTCAAATGAGCTTTTCTTTCATTTTTATCACTTATAAATTAAATATTGCCCCTTTTTCCCACTGTTTGCAGATGTTTTTAATAAACCTAAGCATAGATTATGAATTCATAATTAAAGGAGACTCAAATGTTATTATTCAGCTTTGACTTTGGCTTGTTTCTGGCTCTTGGATTGGCCGACACGCACACTCACCCTCTGCTTAAAACAACAACCCTTGGATATTATTTTCATTATGTTCCAGATTCCTTTTCTTCTTCATCACAAGTGCCAGAAATTCCATCTCCCAGATTAGCTCACTTGACATTTGACAGATCGGAATATATTTGAATATATATCTTAGCCACGGGCCTGCACACGTGAAACATGTGATTGTTTGTGTGTCTGTGGCCCTGGCACGCTTCAGGCCCCAGCTGTGTTGGCGTCTCCTCCATCACAGGAAAGTTAGCTCTTTGTGAGGTAATTAAAGTGGAAGCATCTGTTCCAACTCTACACATCTCACACCTGAGCTGCTACTAACTGGACCAGCGACCGGCAGCCAAGCCGTGCTCTGTGCTGAGGCCGAGGACACACCGCACCACCCACTCTCCATCACATGCAGCATCAGGTGGAGTCGCTGCTGGGTCGTGGCAGCCGTGCACATGGTTTTTTCTGTATGTGAGGATTCAGAAATGTAATGTTTTCCCTCCTGATCGAGTTGGGACAATCACAGTTTTACCAGCCGTGTCTGTTTCTGGACCTCAAGAGGAAATTATTCATGAGATATTCTGAGAAATCCCCTAAAAGCTTGTGTTTTCAGATCAATTAATCTGTCTTTCTCAAGATTTTCATTTTTTTTCACCATTAACCTACTGGTAGCATATTGTGTTCATCACACCGCTTTCTATCCATCCATCCATCCATCCATCCATCCATCCACCAATCAGTCTGTCCGTCCGTCCGTCCGTCCATCCATCCATCAAAATCCATCCATCCACAAATCAAAATCCATCCATCCACCAATCAAAATCCATCCATCCATCCATCCATCCATCCATCCATCCATCCATCCACCAATCAAAATCCATCCATCCACCCATCCACCAATCAAAATCCATCCATCCACCCATCCACCAATCAAAATCCATCCATCCACCAATCAAAATCCATCCATCCACCCATCCACCAATCAAAATCCATCCATCCACCCATTCACCAATCAAAATCCATCCATCCACCAATCAAAATCAATCCATCCACCCATTCACCAATCAAAATCCACCCATCCACCAATCAAAATCCATCCATCCACCCATCCACCAATCAAAATCCATCCATCCACCCATCCACCAATCAAAATCCATCCATCCATCCACCCATCCATCCATCCATCCATCCATCCATCCATCCATCCATCCATCCATCCAACCATCCATCCATCAAGTAGCTTCAAGCCTTTCATGTGATTGGCTGAATTGTCTTTAGTGTTTTTCATCTGTTTTCTGAGTCATAACTCCCTTTTGACTTTGGTATTTCCACACAACAGATGTACAGTCTAGTCTCTTGTCTCTTAGTGTTTGCACCAGGGGGCTGCAACTTTTAAAAAACGGTGTTATTGGACTAAATACTCACCTGTTTTCACAGAATAATTGTATAATGTGTTCCATAACAAACATTAAATGGGATGCACAAATAGTGGCAAAGGCAGGAAGACATGATAGATCTCAACATCAGTCACTTGTGCTCCATTTCCTCCGGTTGGCTGGTATTTTTATCGTTGCTGTGACTCTGGGTCAACATTGCAGCCCACTGACTACAGCTGCCAGCCTTTGCAGAGGAGCAAACTGCAAAAACCCTGCTTTTTCAGAGAGCTTCTTTCAAGTCTACAGGCACTGGATGTTCTCAAACACAGGTTTTTTGGTGGAGAACTCCTTTAAAACAAAAACCTTTTGGAGGGCATCTATGCTGAAGATCAGTTTCTCACCGTCAAGTAACAAAATGTACAATAGAAGAAGCTTCCCTGGAACTGGTCAGCACATTGGTGATTCTCATGAAGCCAGTCTAAGTTCTGTCTTTGAAGATTATAAGGACATACTTTATTAAACTAAATATATTTCACTTTTATATGAATGAACAATATAGCCAGTAATGAGGCACAATTCATTGTTTTATGCTAAAATAATATTTTCTATATTTTTAAACAATGCGTCCAGATAAAAATGTCATGGTTTCCTCACACTTATATGCAATAAATATTTAATAAACTTTATAAAAATAAATACACATTTGTTTAAAATTGTATAATTTAACAGAATATAATTAAACAATGGTTTTTAACAATGTATAAAGAAAAAAATCTGAATGAAAATTGAGGAGAAAAATGGGTTAAATGTTACGGTAATGATAGAATTGTTTGCATTAAAATATGTGTATATTTTAATAAAATACATGTTGGTGATACCAGCTACCCTTGAGCATATTTAAGTGCTTGCCAAAGAAAAAAAACAAATAACCTTTCGTCATTTTATTTATTTAAAAATGTGTTATGGTAATGAATTCTGCTCACAGTGTCTCTAAAAATGTCAGAAAATACCTTAAAATGTTTCAAATAGATTATAAATTCATATTAAACAGTGACTTTAAGTTGTATATGTAATAAAGGGTCAAAGAAAATATTTATTCAATGCTTTTGGATTGTTGCTATTCAATCTCTTGTGTTTCCAGACATACATAACAGCCCCTTGTCTCCAAGCAATGTGGCTCCACATGCAGAGAAAAACTAAAAACCATTTTAGTCATTTTGTGTCTTTTTTGGTCATTTTATGTCTTTTTGTGTCATTTTGTGTCTTTTTTTAGTCTTTTTGTGTCATTTTGTCTTTTTTTTTTGTCTTTTTGTGTCTCTTTTTTGTCTTTTTTTAGTCTTTGTGTCTTTTTTTTGTCATTTTGTCTCTTTGTGTCTTTTTTTTTTGTCATCTTGTGTCTTTTTTTAGTCATTTTGTGTCTTTTTTAGTCCTTTAGTCCAACATGAAATGTAATTTTGAATCTTTTTTTACTTTCAAAACACTATCATGCTCAATAAAGTATTTTAAATGTTGCAAATGTGCCAAATATATATAAGAGAGTTATAAAGGGTGAAAGAAAATATGTATTCAATGCTTTTGGATTGTTGCTATTCAATCTCTTGTGTTTCCAGACATACATAACAGCCCCTTGTCTCAATGTGGCTCCACATGCAGAGAAAAACCGTATCAAACTTATCAAAAACACTCCGACTTCACAGCTTACAGGAACACAACACACACACAATTACAGTCAATTACACTTGCAGAGGAAAAGAACTCCACATGCGGTTTCTCCTCCAGTCGGAGAGCTGAGTTGATCACCTCCTACATGGCTGCCATTCTCCTGCAAACCTCCCTTAACTGGAGATTGAGTAACCGTGGGGCCCCCGGCCATAAACGCAAAGCCAAGTGTCAAAGCCACAGGTCGCCTCCGGCAAAGTGGGAGTTTGTGTTTGTGACAAAGTGTAACAGTATGTGTCTTCATGTTTGAACAAGAAGCCTGTCCTCCCTATCCTTTCCAATCTCACACACAGCAGTGGACCTATCACGGCGCAGGTTTACTCATCAACTCACCCGTGGAGCCCCTCCATCTGAAGGGATGCTACATTAGTTCTAGTAGCTCAGAGTGAGCGCCGAGCTGTGGGGGACGTGCTGTTGTCACACTCTGCTATATGGAGCAATTTGTAAGCATGCAGCAATACATTGTTTTAGTCACTTTCTGCACAGATGTTCAGAGATTCTTCTTTTAAATTGGCCATGCATTCTTTCTGTTATCATACGGAGCGTGTTCTGTTCGCTGCATATTTAGGTTCTGTGGTCATTCCCTCCTGGGAGGCAGGAGAGGAAATAAAAAACACTAGGTGTTAACTCTACGGAGTCTTTTTGGGCTTATCTGTCCATTTTTTAATCCTTTTCATGTCTTTTTATGTCTTTTTTTGTCATTTTGTGTCCATTTGTGTCTTTTTTTGGTAATTTTGTGTCATTTTTGGTAATTTTGTCTGTTTTTGTGTCCTTTTTTTTGTCATTTTGTCTCTGTGTCTTTTTTTTTTTTTTTTTTACTAATTTTGTCTATTTTTGTGTCTTTTTGGTAATTTTGTGTCTTTTTTTAAAAATAATTTTGTCTCTTCTTGTGTCTTTTTTTATGTCATTTTGTCTCTGTCTTTTTTTTAGTCATTTTGTCTCTTTTTGTGTCTTTTTTTAGTCATTTTGTCTCTTTTTTTTAGTCATTTTGTGTCTTTTTTAGTCCTTTAGTCCAACATAAAAGTGTGCGCCGAGCTGTGGGGGACGTGCTGTTGTCACACTCTGCTATATGGAGCCATTTGTAAGCATGCAGCAATACATTGTTTTAGTCACTTTCTGCACAGATGTTCAGAGAGATTCTTCTTTTAAATTAGCCATGCATTCTTTCTGTTATCATACGGAGCATGTAGTGTCCGCTGCATATTTAGGTCCTGTGGTCATTCCCTCCTGGGAGGCAGGAGAGGAAATAAAAAACACTAGGTGTTAACTCTACGGAGTCTTTTTGGGCTTATCTGTCCATTTTTGAATCCTTTTCATGTCGTCTTGTGTCTTTTTTTGGTGATTTTGTGTCATTTTGGTAATGTTGTGTCTTTTTTGCAATTTTGTGTCTTTTTTTTGGTAATTTTGTGTTTTTTTGTGTGTCTTTTTTGGTAATTTTGTGTCTTTTTTTGGTAATTTTGTGGTTTTTTTGTGTCTTTTTTGGTCATTTTGTCTCTTTTTGTGTCTTTTTTTTAGTAATTTTGTCTATTTTTGTGTCTTTTTGGTAATTTTGTGTCTTTTCTTGGTAATTTTGTGTCTTTTTTTAAATCATTTTGTCTCTTTTTGTGTCTTTTTTTGGTCATTTTGTGTCTTTGTGTCTTTTTTTTTAGTAATTTTGTGTCTTTGTGTCTTTTTTTAGTCATTTTGTGTCTTTTTTTTTAGTCATTTTGTGTCTTTTTTAGTCCTTTAAACATAAAAGTGTGCGCCGAAAAATGCATTGTTTTAGTCACTTTCTCCACAGATGTTCAGAGATTCTTCTTTTAAATTAGCCATGCATTTTTTCTATTATCATACAGAGCATGTAGTGTCCGCTGCATATTTAGGTTCTGTGGTCATTCCCTCCTGGGAGGCAGGAGAGGAAATAAAAAACACTAGGTGTTAACTCTACGGAGTCTTTTTGGGCTTATCGGTCCATTTTTGAATCCTTTTCATGTCTTTTTGTGTCTTTGTAAGTAATTTTGTGTCTTTGTAAGTAATTTTGTGTCTTTTTTGGTTATTTTGTGTCTTTTCTTGGTCATTTTGTGTCTTTTCTTGGTCATTTTGTGTACTTTTTTGGTCATTTTGTGTCTTCTATGGTAATTTTGTGCCTTTTTTGGTAATTTTGTGTCTTTTTTTTGTCATTTTGTGTCTTTTTGTGTCTTTTTCTGCAATTTTGTATCTTTTTTTTGGCAATTTTGTGTCTTTTTTGGTAATTGTGTGTCTTTTTTTAGTCATTTTAAGTCTTTTTGTGTCTTTTTTGAAGTCATTTTTTGGTCATTTTGTGTCATTTTGTGTACTTTTTTGGTAATTTTGTGTCTTTTTTTGCTCATTTTGTGTCTTTTTAGTCCTTTAGTCCAACATAAAATGTGATTTTGAATCTTTTTTTAACTTTCAAAACACTATCATGCTCAATAAAGAATTTTAAATGTTCCAAATGTGAACAAATGAGTCAAATCTAACATATAAGAGGGTTCCATCCAGTTCTATCATTTGATACTAAATCTATTTGAGCTTGTCTCCAGTTTTACTTGGTATATCATCATCAAACTGAAACTGGCCTCATGGAGTTTACAGCCAGAACTTTAGAGGTAAATTTACAGTAGGGCTCCACGCTGCTTTGTTTTCTAGTCTGGATGGAGTCAACAAGTCTGGATTATTTGGAGCTTTTGGACACTCCAGAGGGTTAACATGCCTTCTTTCTTGACTCTAGTGTGACTGTATTTTTTATTTGTGTCTTTTTTGTCTCTTTTGGCCATTTTGTGTCTTTTTTGTCTCTTTTTTTTGTCATTTTATGTCTTTTTTTTTGTCATTTTGTGTCTTTTTTGGTAATTTTGTGTCTTTTTTGTCATTTTGTGGGGGGTTTTGGACATTTTGTGTCTTTTATTGGACATTTGTGTCTTTGTGTCTTTTTTTTTTGTAATTTTGTGTCTTTTTTGGTCATATTGTGTCTTTTCTGTCATTTTGTGTCTTTTTTTGGTCATTTTGTGTTTTTTTTTGTCATTTTGTGTCTTTTTTGACATTTTGTGTCTTTTATGAGTCATTTGTTTTCATCTTTTGGTCCTCGTGGAGTTTACAGCCAGAACTTTAGAGGTAAATTTACAGTAGGGCTCCACGCTGCTTTGTTTTCTAGTCTGGATGGAGTCAACAAGTCTGGATTATTTGGAGCTTTTGGACACTCCAGAGGGTTAAAATGGTAAACTGGTCAAACGGATTCAAGAGAAATTCAGACAAAGTGTTTAAAAGCTGCTGAGGGCTAAAAAGAAGAGAAGATACCTGGCAGCAGGTCATATCAGCTGTCGCTAATTAATGTCAATTCTGCAAGTGAGTTGATAAGGCGAGTCAGAATGAAACTTGTCTGGTGTCAGAGCTCTCTGCAGCACTCACACACACTGCTTTAGTGAGGGAAGAAGCTCTGCTGCAGAAAACGGTGTTAAAAAACGGTTTACAGGAGGAAAGACAGGATGCAAATTAAAGCTGGAGAATCATAGTTTGGTCATAAACAACAATTCTCTTGCTGTTGCTTGAATTTGTCTGATTTCGCTCTATCTTTGTTGTCTCTCCAGTTAAACATTTTCATCTTTCATCCTTCCTTCTTCCCCCTTGGATGTCTTCTTTCCATTTATATCTGCGAAATGTACTTCCATACAATACATTATCTTGTGTTTTAGACTCAGGGTTGCAAGATTCAGGGAATTGTCAAAAGTTGGAAACTTTCCATTGGAATTAACAGGGAATTTATGGGAATAAACAGGGAATTTACTAAATTGTAGGTTGGCCCTTAACAGAGAACTTAAATATAGTTGGGGAAAGTATATTTTATATAAATACAATAAACAATAACAATTAGAACAATATTTTGAGGTTGTATGCTGTGCACAATATTAGGAAGCTTGATAAAATAACAGTAACTTAAGTGTTCATTCCTTGGCTAGATATCGATACTTTTGAAAATGAGTATCGTATCCGGATACAAAGTTTTAGTATTGATACTGCAGAAAACCACAGCTGTTTAAAATAAAATTATAAAGAACTCTGCACGATGTCCGGACCTTGCTCAGAGTCAACACATGCAGCACACAATGGGAGAATGTCCTGCAAAACAGGTTGTCACTTTCTGGAAATGCTTCAATATGTGGTTTAGGCGAGAGGTGGCAGGAGGAAAGACAGGATGTGAAAATAACCCTCTGGAGTCCATGAAAACACCTGCATATTACTTCTTCATGACGTGAAGACATAAAAATGAGTCTCTCCATCAGCTTCCTGCTAAAGTTCTGGCTTGAAACTCCATGCCAGATATTTTTTGATGATATTCAGCCAAGTAAAATAGATATAATAGAGATATTGTCAAATATATTTAGTATAAAATATAGAACTAGATAATATCCTCATTTTACCTGTTATATGTTATGTTTGCAACCTTTATTCATATTTGCAATATTGAAAATTCTGTGTTTTGAAACATAATTTTCAAGATCAGATTTTGTGTTTTTCCTTTGTTTCTTTTGGGTTCAAAATTTTGATGAGGTAAGTCAAAGTTAAATATGAATTATCAGATATAGGTGAGGTAATGCTAAAAAAAAGTGATACCAACATGGCATGGTGAAGATTTTTAACGGACATAATAGCCCAAGATTTCAGAGGGTTAAGCTGCCGAATAATATTTTGGTCAAAAACAAGTTTCTTGCCGTTCCTTGAATCTGTCTGATGATTTCCTTTACCAACAGACGTTGCCACATATTGTCGTCTCTCCAGTTAGACATTTTCATTGTCGTCTTTCTGTAAAAGACTCTTAATTCTTCATCCTCAGATGTCGGTTTTGTTTCTGACTCAATCTGACATTACTTAGACTTTGTGCTATAGGCAGCTGGCAGGGAAATGTTCCATCCAGCTACATTATCTTGTGTATTAGACTTAGGGTTGTTGTGGTAAGATGGAAACTTTCCATTGGAATTAACGGGAATAAACAGGGAATTTACTAAATTGTAGCTTGGCCCTTAACAGAGAACTTAAATACAGTTGGGGGGAAATATATTTTAGCATAAGTGTATTTTTTAGTCATTTTGTGTCTTTTTTTTAAGTAATTTAGTTTTTTTCTGTCATTTTGTGTCTTCATTTCATAATTTTGTGTCTTTTTTTGGTCATTTTGTGTCTTTTTTAATTAATTTTTTTTTCCTGTCATTTTCTGTCTTTTTTTGGTCATTTTGATACTGCCTAGCAGCCCCCAGGTAATTTAAGTTTGAGACCCCTGTTCTATAGCTTTCACTAGAGAGGCTATTCTCAACCTTGGGGTCACGGCCCCAATTGGGGTCGCGAGATGATTTCTGGGGGTCGCCAAATCATTCTGGAAGTCAGCTCTGTCTCCACTGTGTTAAAGTGTTCATGTGTTAATGTGTTTTAGTCTTTTTGGTCATTTATTGATTTTTTTGGGTCATTGTGGGGTCTTTTTTTCAGTAATTTTGTGTCTTTTCTGGTCATTTTGTGTCTTTTTTTGGTAATTTTGTGTCTTTTTTGGTCATTTTGTGTCTTTTTTTGGTCATTTTGTGTCTTTTTTTTGGTCATTTTGTGTCTTTTTTTGTCATTTTGTGTCTTTTCTGGTCATTTTGTTTCTTTTTTTGGTCATTTTGTGTCTTTTTTTGTCATTTTGTGTCTTTTATTGGTCATTTTGTGTCTTTTCTGGTCATTTTGTGTCTTTTTTTGGTCATTTTGTCTTTTGATCATTTTGTGGTCAATTTGTGTCTTTTCGTCATTTTGTTTCCTTTTTTGGTCAACATGTGTCTTTTTGTGGTCATTTGTTGTCATTTTGTGGTCAATTTGAGTCCTTTTTTGCTAAATTTTATGTAATTCTTTGGTCCTTTTGGTCAGAGAGATGTTTTAGTTGTTGTCTGCTTCATTATTTATCCAAAATTCATTGTATCAACTGAGTGTGTATAATCTGAACTGTGAGATTCTGTTCAGTGAGCGGGGGTCTCAGACAACATGAATGTTAATTTGGGGGTCCCGACTCAAAAAGGTTGCGAACTACTGCTCTAGAGCGCCTGTCATCACACTGTGAGATGTTTAATGATATCCGCCACCTCAGAAATTCAAAGAACGCCAGTGAAACTCTCCTTTACCCTTTTTGTAGCACAACTCAGTGGCGTGGTCGTCGTGGAGGCCCGTCGCTGCTTAAAACCCTTAAAAATCGACGCTGCGTTCCGACTCCCCGACGTCTGAGAAGAGTGAATGTTTCTCCTTCCATCTGTCGTCTGATCAGAAATCAGAGGCCGGCTCTGTTCAAGCTGCTGCTTGTCCTTGGGACGGACGTTTTATGTGATCAAAAGGGGAAAAAAGTGAATAGAAGGAAGCAGCAGAGAAGTTCCATCAGCTCTGCTCAATCTGCCGTCATTACAGAAGAACCCTGTGAATAAATGGAGCCACTGCATGTCTGTTTGTGTGTCTATATGTGTGTGTGTGTGCACCTGTTTGTGTGCAGTTTCAGCACAAGTCACTGTACTCTCAAAAGGCTCATTAATTATAGTTGGAGTCATTATGGAGATAAGTGTGAGGCTGACTGTTGCTGCTGACGATAAGAAGAAGAATTACCTGTTTTGGTGCTTCTGCTTTCTAATCAGCTGCCCATTAGAGATATCAAGGGACTTCTATTATCACGCCTGTGTTCTTCCATCTCTCTTTCTCTTTTCCTTTTCTCTGTTTGTCTCCGTGCATCCTCCCCACACCACAACCAGGTGTCCGTCTGTGTCTCTGTCAATGTGTCTTCCCCATTTATAATCCACTGCCCATCATAATAAGCCAGTAATCGTGCGATCTGGAGCATTTAGTTCCTCGTTCTGTCCTTGTGAGGACGTATGAGTGTCTGAATACAGGAGCTTCACCCCTCCAGCTGACACACAAATGCCAAACACCAAATCTGTATGATTACATTTTCAGTTAGAGCCGGACGGTTATTGGAAAAGAATCATCAGAGCTGGAGTGGAAACTCCCTCACTGCTTTGTTGCTGCTTCTGGATCATGTTGATCTATCTTCGGGTTATTTAAGATGTGCAAGAGACTCCACTGAGTAAATAAATAAATATGCGGGACAAAAATAATACTGATTTAGGATGTATTTAGAGCCAAAACACAGCTGGCGTTTCCCCGAGTCTTCCTCGTGTGTTGGTTCTGTCACTGCATCGTTTAGGACATGGGTGTCAAACGCGCGGCCCGCAGGCCAATTGTGGCCCTCGTGACGATATTTTGTGGCCCCCACCTTGATATGAAAGTTTAATGTGAGTTTTATATGAATGGCACTTTACCGTGTTGTGTGTGGAAGGTCCCTTTAATTACTTTTTTTGGTCATTTTGTGTCTCTTTTTGGTCATTTTGCGTCTTTTTTACATAATTTTGTGTCTTTTTTTGGTCATTTTGTGTCTTTTTCATTATTTTGTGTCTATTTTGGTCATTTTGTGTCTTTTTTTAAGTAATTTAGTTTTATTCTGTCATTTTGTGTCTTTTTTTGGTCATTTTGATACTGCGGCCCCCAGGTAATTTGAGTTTGAGTTTCTTTCTCGACACTTGAAGAGTTATTCAAAGTGTGAGACTGTCCTTCTGTCCGATAGGAATCAGTGACGTATGTGGGGATGTAGAATATCTCCCAGCTGTGTTTTGAACACACTCAACTTTTAAGCAGTTAAATTAGAATATTTAAACCTGCTGCGGGCTTGACTTAGCCTTAAAATGACTTGTGGAAAGTTTGAGAGAGAAAATGCACCTCTGGACTGTGTGTTTGAGTGAATGTGGGCCATGCAGCGCGTGCATCGCCGTGCTGCGGCTTGATTCCTTTCTGTGCTGATGTAAATGCTGATTGACTTGTTTCTGATGTCCCCAGCATATGGCTAATAAAGGTTTTAGTATGGCAGAGCCACAGGAGCCCCGAGCTGCCAGGATCAAAGTGACAGCCTCAAACAGGCCTTTGTGTTCTTCAGCCATTAGGGCCGAGCAGCGCCAGCACCTGGTGTGAGCCGAGAATATCATTAGCTCACGCTATTTGTCTTTTTAATAAATACGCACGACTAGATGCACTTTGCTGCTACAGACCGCCACGTTTCTTTCACATCCCGGGTCTTGATTTCTTATTTGTGATCTCATTATGTTTGCAGACACGTTGCTTCAGATCTGTAGAACTGAGTCCAACAGGAACAAAGAGGTGATCAAAGAGCTGCAGACAAACCTCCACTTTACTGGTTAAACTGAGCCAGAGATCATAGAGGCTAACATTACTGTTAGATCCTGTGGGAACAACTTTCTAGCTAACAACAGGTGAATGTGCACACAGGTAGAGTTGTTCTGATTCTGGTACCAGTATCGGTAGACTGGTTCGCTCCGTTCAGTTCTGGCACATTTCTTCTGAACTCTGAACTCTATGGAGTCTTGGACTATTTTGTGCATTTTTGAATTCATTTCATGTCTTTTCAAGTTTTTTTTTGCTGGTCTTTTTTGGTCATTTTGTGTCTGTTGTTGTCTTTTTTTTGTCATTTTGTCTCTTTTTTTTTGTCATTTTGTGTCTGTTGTGTCTTTTTTTGTCATTTTGTCTCTTTTTTTGTCATTTTGTGTCTTTTTCTGTCATTTTGTGTCTTTTTTTGGTAATTTTGTGTCTGTTGTTGTGTCTTTTTTTGTCATTTTGTCTCTTTTTTTGTCATTTTGTGCCTGTTTTTGTGTCTTCTTTTGTCATTTTGTCTCTTTTTTGTCATTTTGTCTCTTTTTTGGTCATTTTGTGTCTGTTGTGTCTTTTTTTAGTTATTTTGTGTCTTTTTTTAGTCTTTTTTTGTCATTTTGTGTATTTTTTTTTGTCATTTTGTGTCTGTTGTTGTGTCTTTTTTTGGTCATTTTGTCTCTTTTTTTGTCATTTTGTGTCTTCTGTGTCTTTTTTTCCATTTTGTGTCTTTTTGTGTCTTTTTTTTTGTAATTTTTGTGTCTTTTTTTTGATGTCATGAAGAAGCCGTGCTCCGTGCATTTGCTGCTACAGACCGCCACGTTTCTTTAACATCCCGGGTCTTGATTTCTTATTTGTGATCTCATTATGTTTGCAGACACGTTGCTTTAGATCTGTAGAACTGAGTCCAACAGGAACAAAGAGGTGATCAAAGAGCTGCAGACAAACCTCCACTTTACTGGTTAAACTGAGCCAGAGATCATAGAGGCTAACATTACTGGTAGATCCTGTGGAACAACTTTTAGCTAACAACAGGTGAATGTGCACACAGGTAGAGTTGTTCTGATTCTGGTTCCAGTATCGGTAGACTGGTTCGCTCCGTTCAGATCTGGCACATTTCTTCTTTGCCGCTCTGAACTCTATGGAGTCTTGGACTATTTTGTGCATTTTTGAATTCATTTCATGTCTTTTCGTGTTTTTTTGTGTCTTTCTTGTCATTTTGTGTCTGTTGTTGTGTCTTTTTTTAGTTATTTTGTGTCTTTTTTTTTCATTTTGTGTCTTTTTTTGTCATTTTGTGTCTTTTTTTTTTCATTTTGTCTCATTTTTGGTCATTTGTCTCTTTTTTTTGTCATTTTGTGTCTGTTGTTGTTGTGTCTTTTTTTGTCATTTAGTCTCTTTTTTGTCATTTTGTGTCTTCTGTGTCTTTTTTTCCATTTTGTGTCTTTTTGTGTCTCGTTTTTAGTCATTTTGTGTCTTTTTTTGGTAATTTTTGTGTCTTTTTTTGATGTCATGAAGAAGCCGTGCTCCGTGCATTTGCTGCTACAGACCGCCACGTTTCTTTCACATCCCGGGTCTTGATTTCTTATTTGTGATCTCATTATGTTTGCAGACACGTTGCTTTAGATCTGTAGAACTGAGTCCAACAGGAACAAAGAGGTGATCAAAGAGCTGCAGACAAACCTCCACTTTACTGGTTAAACTGTGAGCCAGAGATCATGGAGGCTAACATTACTGGTAGATCCTATGGGAACAACTTTCTAGCTAACAACAGGTGAATGTGCACACAGGTTTTGGGGGTTCATTTGACTGCTTGATTCCTGCCTTGGCTTGGGCTTGGCTGTAGCTGATATTATACACTCATTCATTGTCTTAAATAACAATGATGTCATCGTCCATCATCTTGTTGCCCAACCCTACCGAAGATGTTCTGTTGAGCTCAGGGAAATTATGGGACTTTCTAACTTTTAAAAAATTGTAAAACAGGCCAAACTGAGGTATGTTTTCTTTAAAAAAAAATGCCATAAATACACAGTTTATCATAGAAAGAAACTGTAACAACAGCCAGAGTTTGAACTTTCTGACAGTTCTTGAACGAATCACAAGCTAAGAACGTTTCTATCGGAAAAAGTGATACTGCAATATTAAAATGAAGCTTAATATTGTGATATTTCTGTCAAAATCACTTTATTCTACATCACCAAAAATACACCGTTTGCACTAACTAGATCCTGTTAAAGACTTTAAATTAGCCGTGATTGATTCTGCTGAGATGACACGTGACAAATACTCACTGAAAATCTGTTTACACAGAGCTGAGAGGAGAGGACAGGAGAGGCTGTAAAAATGCAAAGACCCACTTTTTTCCCCCAATATTTGTGACACTTGTGGACACTTGGAAAAGTATTGTGTATGTGTATATATACAGTACAGGCCAAAAGTTTGGACACACCCATCTCATTCAATGCGTTTTTTTTATTTTCATGACTATTTACATTGTAGATTCTCACTGAAGGCATCAAAACTATGAATGAACACATATGGAATTATGTACTTAACAAAAAAGTGTGAAATAACTGAAAACATGTCTTGTATTTTAGATTCCTCAAAGTAACCACCCTTTGCTTACTAGAATATAAGACATGTTTTCAGTTATTTCACACTTTTTTGTTAAGTACATAATTCCACATGTGTTCATTAATAGTTTTGATGAATCTACAATGTAAATAGTCATGAAAATAAAGGAAAAACATTGAATGAGAAGGTGTGTCCAAACTTTTGGCCTGTACTGTATATATATTGCAGTGAGAAACAACCACAGTAAGTAAAATGTAAAAAAAGAGCAAAAATACACTCTGAAACTGCTTGTTGGAGTTCAGAGGGTTAAAATAACTCTTAAAATAGTGCTCTAAGAATGCTAAATATTGACAAACTGTATCAGCTTTCCACATCAGTCTAACCCTATCTGTGCATCTTGTGCATGTGAAATACTTGGTGTGTGTGTGTGTCTCTGTGTGTGTGTGTGTGTGTGTGTGTGTGTGAGACAGTGAGGAGTCCACAGCTGTAAACTGGGACCTTTAGCTCTGCTGTCTTCTGGCTCCACAGATACGATCGATTAACGTCGGCCGGCCATTGTCTGAAGAGTCACTGCCACCCTCTGATAGACAGACACACAGCACGGCCAACTCCACAAAAACACGCCGAAATGTCAGCGGTTCAACCTTTTGTGTGAGCGCGAGGTGCCAGCGAGTGT